>NW_012105942.1:317979-321512 GCF_000951045.1 Mandrillus leucophaeus
GCCCTGGCCATGAGAGAGAGTGGTATGTCACTGAGTGGCTTTGGGCATGTTTTCTAAGCTCTATTTCTTCACAAGTCAATGGGAATGCCACCAAAATAACATTAGCCAAATGTTTGGCACTTAGATTTTGCTATTCCTTGTTATATGGTTTGTAAGTCCCAATAAGAGTAATCCCTGAACGCACCATAGCCTAAGTTGGGAAGACTGCAGGTCCAAGTAGCTAGCCTGAATACATATTAGCCAAGTAACCCCTCTTAATTTCAGTTTCTTCAACTATAAAACAGAAAAATAAGATATGTCCTATTAAGTGCACTGGCTTTTTGGGAGACTCAAGTGAGTAGTTACTCATTGAAGATATCTGTAAACTCAAGTGCTGTTTGTAAAGTCCTTCCACAGCCCTAGTAAGAAAGGCAGTGGTTGAGGGCTGGAGTACCGCTGCAGCGCTGATTAAGCTCCCGGGTATGCATGAGTCAGAGATGCCTTATCACCTCCCACAGGCGTGCTCTTGAGCTTGGACTTTACCATTGCTGTTTTACAACAGAACAGACAAAAAGAACGGCTTGTATTTTTCTTAGCCATGAAATATGAACTAGTGCAAGTACAGTACATTTTTTTTTTTCCATGTGTTTCCTACAGCTCTGAAGGGTTTCTAAACATGCTGAACCTGGTGGGAGGTATTACAGCAATCAACGACTAGGACATTTTTAAATTGCCAATTTCTTCTTTCTAGGCTCTTCTGTCTCTCTTTATTAACTGTCTGATAGGAACAGAAAAAGGACAAATCAAATACAATCTTCCACATGAGTATGCAATCAATGAGTATTTACTGAGAATCTGCTATACGCCTGACACCGTGAGTTACTTACACAGATGCCTCAGGTAGGCAGACTCAGTAGGAAATATTTGTGTTACAGAATAATCATCCCTCTCCTCCACGTTTCCAGCTAGAGAGGGTGTAGAAAGTTCTACATGAAGACAGCTCTCCGTCAACCACTCTGAAATAAAAAATGGCCCTGAAATTGCAGACCTCCTGTTGTGACATATGAAGCAGTCCACAGCATCACCAGCAGACCCTTTGCACATTCAAACGCAGAATGTGGACCACCTTACATGGCAACTGGACTAGACTTGTCCAAAAAGCAAATATGCGGAAAAATAAAAAAGGGTTTGGAGAGACTGTCTAGGCAAAAAGAAATTAAAGAGACATAATAACCAATGCAATGCATAATACTCAATTAGATATCATGGCAACAAATTATTTTTAAAACATTTTTGAAAAATTGGAGAAATGTGAATATGGATTGTATATATTATGCAATTATTGCTAATTTTCTTGGGTATAAAAATGGTATTGTGGTTATCTAAGAGATTGTCCTTATTCTTTTTTTTTTTTGGAGATGAAGTCTCGCTCTTGTGCCCCAGGCTAGAGTGCAATGGCACGATCTCGGCTCACTGTAATCTCTGCCTCCTGGGTTGAAGTGATTCTCTTGCCTCAGCGTCCTGTGTAGCTGGGAATACAGGCACTTGCCACCATGCCCAGCTAATTTTTGTGTTTTTAGTAGAGACGGGGTTTCACCATGTTGGCCAGGCTGGTCTCGAACTCCTGACCTCAGGTGATCTGCCCGCCTTGGCCTCCCAAAGTGTTGGGATTATAGGTGTGAGCCACCACACCCGGCCCAAAATTTTTCAAAATAAAGAGTTAAAAATAAACTTAGCCCTAAAAATAACCAAGTTTGTGCATTCTTTTTCTTTCTCCACCCCTGCCTCCCATTAATGTTCTCTGAAATTTTGTACATTTTCCACTGTAACATTAGAAACACAACCTCATACACTTTTGCAGGGAGAATTTGGGTAAACATCCATCCAGGCACCAGATGCAAATCTGAGCCCTAATCTGCTAGGCAATTTTGCACACGTCTCTTTATCAGTTAACTGGTCTTTAGTGAATGTCACTGGGAACAGATGTGGATAAAATGCGCACAAGAGCAAAGAAAGCAGTATTTGTTACTTTGTATGTGTCTCACTTTGATAACCATGAAACTAAAGGTCAAACGGTATTAGATCAATATGGATTTGCTTATGTATATGCAAAGATTCTCTAGAAGGACTCTAATAACATTGGTTACTTCTGGGGAGGAAAATTAGGTGGCTGGAGAAGCAAGGGCAGGTGGGAAACTTTTCTATTTATACCCCTTTGTAGTTTTTGAATTTTGAACTATATAAATATGTAATTTATTCAAACAATAAATGTAAATTAAAAAACACACACACACACAAGTTGTATCCTGGCTAACACGGTGAAACTCCGTCTCTACTAAAAAATACGAAAAATTAGCCGGGCGTGGTGCCAGGCACCTGTAGTCCCAGCTACTCGGGAGGTTAAGGCAGGAGAATGTCACGAACCCAGGAGGCAGAGCTTGCAGTGAGCTGAGATAGCGCCACTGCATTCCAGCCTGGGCGACAGAGCGAAACCCCATCTCAAAAAACAAACAAACAAACAAAAAAAACCACAAGTTCTATACACAGTAACACTGATTAGATATTAAGTCGGTAGATGTATCTCGAGTGTGGAAGAAATTCTGAGACTCAGTTTTGTCAGCCATATTGACATGATTGTCAATGTTGGGGCGCCAGGTTTGTTTAGTATTGTTGTTGTCGTTGCCTTGTTGTTTTTGTTTCGTTTTGTTTTGTTTTTTAGAGGAAATTCAATTTCTTCTGTAGTATGCTTTATATGCAGCGGCATATTTTGGAAAGGATGTCATCCTAGAAGCAAGAATACCTGAATTCTAATCTTGGCTTCAATAATTACTATTTTTCCAGACATGGTATACAACATCTTTCCTCAGTCTGAGTGGTGAAAAAAAGCTTTAATGGCCTCTCCCATTGAGAAAATTCTGTGATTCTCTCCATATATAATGGATCTTTTCTTTAAAATACAAAAAGAGAAGGAAGGAAGGAAAGAAAGAAAGAAGGAAGGGAGGGAGGGAGGGGTAAAAAGAAGGAAGAAAGGAAGGAAAGAAGGAAGGAAGGAAGGAAGAAAGAGGGAGGGAGGGAAGGAAGGGAGGAAGGAAGGAAGGAGGGAAGGAAGGGAGGAAGGAAGGATGGAGGATGGGAGGAGGGGAGGGAGGGAGGAAACAGCCTTAAAATGTATGCATAGATATTGGCATTTATCCTTTGTTGTTCTTGGAATTAATTGCTGAAATTCCATGTCCTTAAGAAAGCACAGCAAGAAAATATCTTTTCACAAACATCTGAGACAGTAAAGTACAAAAAGACATCTGTCTTCTTTAGATATGACTACCAACGTGTATGCACATGACATATAGATACAGGAAATAACAGACAGTCTACCTTTGCATAGCTACCTATACATAGCTATAGCTCTTTGTAATTGTTCCTTAACTCATATAGTTACAGCGTCAAAAATCAATTTTTTACTA
Source organism: Mandrillus leucophaeus (assembly GCF_000951045.1). NCBI lineage: Eukaryota > Metazoa > Chordata > Mammalia > Primates > Cercopithecidae > Mandrillus > Mandrillus leucophaeus. Next base: position 321,420 of record NW_012105942.1, read on the forward strand.
ACTATTCTTAGGTACAGTTCAATAGTGTTAATTATATTTACATTGTTGTGCAATGAAGACACTGGTCTTTGAAATCCAGGAGATAGGCAAGTT
>NW_012105942.1:321562-338847 GCF_000951045.1 Mandrillus leucophaeus
TTCTCTCCATATATAATGGATCTTTTCTTTAAAATACAAAAAGAGAAGGAAGGAAGGAAAGAAAGAAAGAAGGAAGGGAGGGAGGGAGGGGTAAATACAAATAAGGAAGGAAGGAAAGAAGGAAGGAAGGAAGGAAGAAAGAGGGAGGGAGGGAAGGAAGGGAGGAAGGAAGGAAGGAAGAAAGGAAGGAAGGAAGGAAGGATGGAGGATGGGAGGAGGGGAGGGAGGGAGGAAACAGCCTTAAAATGGCCTTATATGCATAGATATTGGCATTTATCCTTTGTTGTTCTTGGAATTAATTGCTGAAATTCCATGTCCTTAAGAAAGCACAGCAAAAAAGTATCTTTTCACAAACATCTGAGACAGTAAAGTACAAAAAGACATCTGTCTTCTTTAGATATGACTACCAACGTGTATGCACATGACATACAGATACAGGAAATAACAGACAGTCTACCTTTACATAGCTACCTATACATAGCTATAGCTCTTTGTAATTGTTCCTTAACTCATATAGTTACAGCATCAAAAATCAATTTTTTATTAACTATTCTTAGGTACAGTTCAATAGTGTTAATTATATTTACATTGTTGTGCAATGAAGACACTGGTCTTTGAAATCCAGGAGATAGGCAAGTTCAAACAGCAAAGTTTGTGTTGAAATGTCAGTGGCAGTCGTTCTCAGCCCTGGTTGTACATTAGAATAATTTTGGGAAATTTAAAAAATGTTAATGACAGTGTCCCATCCTCAAATTAATTCAACCTGAATCTCCAGGAATCCTAATGTGCAACCAGAGGTTAGAACTCCTGCCCCAGAGAATTGCTTGAACCCGGGAGGCAGAGGTTGCAGTGAGCTGAGATCGCGCCACTGTACTCCAGCCTGGGTGAGAGAGCGAGACTCTGTCTCAAAAAACAAAACAAACTAAACTAAAAAACAAAGAACTGCTGCCCCAAAGTATCCTGGGGGTCTGTTTTTATCAGGACAGCAGAGATGTGACAGGGCCAGGAAAGGTTGGAGGCCCGGACCTCAAAGCCAGACAACAGCTCCACTGGGTCTGAGAAGGCAAGAAACACCTGATTACAGCTCTGAAGCAGGTGCAGCCATGTCTTTCTCTTTCTAGGTGTCACATCTCCTAAAGACCCTTCCTAACCCTTAAAACCCTTAAGATTCTAAAGTGAACAGCTCGGTTAATTTTAGCAACTTTATATGCTTGCGCAACCATAATCACTGTCCATTTTGGCCACCCTCAGCCCTAGGCAACTCTTGATCAGCTCTGTTACACTGAGCTTCAAGTTTTGAGAGGGCAGCAATATGATGATGGAGAGAGACAAAGAAGACAAAGAAACACAGGACAGAGAGAGACCAAGAAGTTATGAAAAAGGGAAGACAAGGAGACAGACAAAGAGAGAGAGAGAGAGAGCGCGCGTGAAGTCAAGAAAGAAGCATGGACTAACAAAAAGTGAAAGACAGAAACAAAGTCGGAGAGAGACCAAAGAGACAAAAAAAGAGTCAGAAAAATAGAAACAGATAGACATAGATACATAGAATGGGAGAGAGAGAGAGAGAGAGACATCAAGAAAAGATGGATGAAGCATAAAATTACTGGGCAACACAAGGCTATTATTTTAAGATAGTCTGAAATTAACAGAATGGTGCCAGGTGGTCACTTACAAAGCCACAGCCGTCCTCATCCAGGAAAGGGTGGGCCTGCAGCAGGGCATTAACTACATCATTGTACTGCTGAGTGCTGGGGTACCTGTTCACCAAAACAAGAAGGATATGTTTCACTTCAAGCAGCCCACATTCCTTCCTTTAAGATGAGTCTAAATTACACTCATTTTTCTTCACATTTTTCTACATAACAAAAAGAGATTCAAATATTGGGCAATTTGGGACCTATTACCAATATGTCATCCACAATCTGAAGAGAGTTGATTCCAAGTGAATTCTACTCTATTCCAAAACAGACCCTTTCCCAAAGCAGCAAGCCTGTCCTGTTGTCACTCACAGTGAGCCTTCCAGATACTTAGTCATGTCGGCCTGGAGAAACTCAATGATCCTTATCCTCATGCTGTGATCCGGGCACTTCTGCTCTGCTAACATGCATTTGACATCATAGGGAAACTCTGGTAAAACATAGGACTTCGTCCATTGTAATGCTTTGCTTCTAGCTAGAATATGTTTCACATTTCTTCTGTGAAATAAAAACACACAAAGAATGAAATTCTATTCCAAATATATGCAATTTATTAATTTGCTACATCCTGAGAACTTACGAAATAAACAACTTTTCCGAGACCCAAATATATGGCAGTCATCAAGCTATCTTCCATCCATTCATCCATCCACAAATGTTTGAAGGTTCATTAATTGTCTTTGTCCATTCACACAACACATATTTATTCTTTAGAAAAAGTCATAATAATATAGACTTTAGAATAAAGCCTGAAGCTGAAATGCATACAAATTCATTTTTCTCAAAGAGAAAATGTAATGCATAGCTCAAAACTAGACAATATACTTGACAAAAAGAAAATACATTGCAATTCAGCAAAGCAAATGAGGCCTACCATAAAGTCTTAGCACCTGTTAAGAAAATTCTTCTGATTAATTTATTCTGCTGCTGTTTATAACGAAATACAAGATCCACCTAATTTAGTTGGTCTTTGCCTATTTTGATAAGGTGAACTTAGTTTCTAAATTAAATATAAATAACAGATATGCCAGTTCCATCCAGATGAAATTTCTATGAAGGGCTACAGAAAACTATAACTACAGCCAGGCGTGGTGGCTCACGCCTGTAATCCCAGCATTTTGGGAGGCCAGGGCGGGCAGATCACGAGGTCAGTAGATTGAGACCATCCTGGCTAACACGGTGAAACCCCCTCTCTACTAAAAATAAAAAAAATCAGCTGGGTGTGGTGGCGCGCCTGTGGTCCCAGCTACTCGGGAGGGTGAGACAGGAGAATCGCTTGAACCCAGGAGACGGAGGTTGCAGTGAGCCGAGATCGCGCCACTGCACTCCAGCTTGGGCGACAGAGCGAGACTCGGCCTCAAAAAAAAAAAAAGAAAAAACCTGTAACTACAGAAGGCAGATCAGGAGTTGCCTGGGGCTGAAGGTGGATAAAATGGGTAGTGATTATTTGTTGTACAAGCATATAAAGCTGCTAAAATTAACTGAGCTATTCACTTTATTTTTTACTATAATTTTTTTTGAGACAGTCTCACTCTGTTGCCAGGCTGGAGTACTGTGGCACAATCTCGGCTCACTGCAACCTCCGCCTCCCGGGTTCAAGTGATTTCCCTGCCTCAGCCTCCCGAGTACCTGGGACTAGAGGTGTGTGCCACCACACTGGCTAATTTTTTGTATTTTAGTAGAGATGGGGTTTCACCATGTTGGCCAGGATGGTCTCAATCTCCTGACCTCGTGATCTGCCCACCTTGGCCTCCCAAAGTGCTGGGATTACACGCGTAAGCCACTGCGTCCAGCCAATTTTTTTTTTTTTTAGACAGAGTCTTGCTCTGCCATCCAGGCTGGTGTGCAGGGGTGCAATCACAGCTCACTGCAGCCTTGACCTCTTGGTCTCCAGCAATCTTCCCACTTCAGCCTCCCGAATAGCTGGTACTACAGGCACGTGCCACCATGCCCAGCTAATTTTTTTTATTTTTTGTGGAGGTGGGATCTCATTATGTTGCCCAGTTTCATCTCGAATCTTCTTGCCGTAGCTTCCCAAAGTGGCGGGATTACAGGCATGAGCCAACACAGCCAGCCTGTTGTTCACTTTAAACGGGTGAACTTTATGCTATGTAAATGAAACATCAATAACGCTGTTTATAAAATTATCAGAACAACATTCAAGCCTTAAAGTTAGTGACTGACCACTGAGTGTGCAAAATGAAGACTCTATAATATTAATAAAGTATCCAACTAACATTGAATCAAAGGCACTATGTAGCTCTTAACCCATTTATAAATAGGATTGATTGTGGTGGAAGTAAAGAAACAGAGGCAAGCCAAGTAGAAGACAACAGGAAGATTTCCTAAGTTGGCCTAAGTAGGTTAATTTTCAGATATCCATGGATCCCAAAATTCAGATGAATTTTGAAAGGCTAGGGTTCTTTCAGCATTTTAGGTCATCCTTTATAAGAATGCACGAGCTATAATGCGATATGGAGAATCAAGCACACAGGAGAAAGCACTCTGACATCCCTTTTTACGACAAGCTCCCTTTCCTTTTTCCCCCCTTTGGCGGTCCCCACTATATCAGTGGTGAAATTATGTCCTGGCTAAGATAAGCACACCAATAACTTAATACTTAATACCACAACAGGAAATTTCCAGATTTAAGTCTCTGCTGTAGCCCAATCTGTTTTCCAGTATGTTTCTCTTTCATTTTGTTCATTCATTCAACCAGCATTTATTGGGGGTCTACTAAACGCCAATTACTCTTTCACAATCCTCATTTTCTTCCATATTCTATTACTTTGTTTCTTTCTCCCATGGCCAAATTACCCCTCCTGTATCTACTGAGACCAAGGAATATAAAGTAATGGCCAGTTTTGTTGGATGTCTTTTGTGCATTCCTGGGAATTTTTTTTTTTTTTTTTTTTGAGACTGAGTCTTGCTCTGTCGCCCAGGCTGGAGTGCAGTGGTGTGATCTCAGCTCACTGCAAGCTCCGCCTCCCGGGTTCAAGCGATTCTCCTGCCTCAGCCTCCTGAGTAGCTGGGACTACAGGCGCCCACCACCATGCCCGGCTAATTTTTTGTATTTTTAGTAGAGACAGGGTTTCACCGTGTTGGCCAGGATGGTCTCAGTCTCCTGACCTCGTGATCCGCCCACCTTGGCCTCCGAAAGCGCTGGGATTACAGGTGTGAGCCCCCATGCCCAGCCCTTCCTAGCATTTTTTTAAAAGTGATGTAACTTGGCAGGTGTTAAGCTGGTTTCAGTAATCTTAACATCTATCTCTTTTTTCCTAATAATTTTCAAGTAGCTAAATTAGCTGCCTGCCAGGTCCAGGTTTTGAAGTTGTTATGTTACTTAGTACCACCTCAAGAGATAAGTTCAATGTTCCAGTGTTATAAAAATAAAGCTCGTTACGCTGTTTGTCTTTTTATTCTACATACTTCCCCCCCTTTTTTTTTCAGTGTCGGGGCAGAGACTATACTGCATGGTGTTATTTCTCTCAAACATCCAGAATGTAGCTAGACGCATAAAGGATCCAAGAAGACAGATACTCCATCTTGCTCTAAATAGAGTAATGTATTAGGAAAGATCAGAAGCATCAAATTTTCATTTTCTTTACATTAAAACAATGTAAGAAGATACTCTGGAATTGACTAAAAACCAACCCATGCCACCTAATGCCAGTCAAAATGAGTATTACACACGAAAAGTGATTCATCAGAAATTAAAAATACATTCTAATTTGCAAGTAGACAACTGCAGGCAAAATCATTTCTCATCTGTAAAATTATATTTGCACTGGATTAAAAAAAAGCTTTACTGTGGGGTTAAGATTATTCATAATATTTTTAGTAAGCTGGAGTTGGGCAGAACACCAAAATAAGTCAGCCAAAAGTAAGGGCAGAGAGCAGACGGCAGTTCAACCCAAAGGCCAGTTATATTACTGCTCCCACCTCAGAACCAGGCTCTTTGACAAAATCAGCACCACAAAACAACAGATACCTAGCCCGAAGTATCTCAATCCTGGGTGCAGGGCAAAATCAACCAGGAAGCTTTTAAAACATGTTAATGCCTATAATTGGCCCCTGGCTAACTGATTCAGAGTTCACTGCTTACTGAACTCTCAGCTTATGTGTACAGCTTATATTTGTAATAAAATAAGACTTACAATAAAGTTAAGAGAACACATTTGATAATTGGCCATATCATTATTGTATTAGGTGCTAATTTAAAAAAGGATTAGATGGTGTTTTCATGAAAAAGCTAATTGACTCTCCAACATTTTCTAACTTTAGTAAGAGTGAAAAAATATCCAATTCTTACCCTACTTCCAAAGAGCATATGGTGTACTCTGATGAGGCTCACACAAGGTAGGAAAGACGGCTCTGTTAAGAACGGGCTCAGGTGAGCACCAGCTCTCTAAAGAAAAATCTGAATGCACAAAACAGCAGTTGGTAGAGAGCAGAAGAAACACAGATGTTACATGAGGGCGGGGACTATTTGTTTAATCTCCAGTGTATATAACATTGCTTAGCAGAGTTGATAATACAGTGATTTTTTTGTTGAAAGAATAAACCAGACATCTGAAAGAAGTAGCTATCTAAGCAGGGCTGAATTTGATTTGGTCTGGGCAAAGATATGGACACTTCACTGGTCCGTGATTGCATTTATTACTCTGTAGATTTGGCTCCCCATTTATGCTCTAGGCATGTCTTTCAAATCACTTTCATTCTGCTTTTCCTTAACCTCTCTTACCTGACTCTCTTCCCAATCACCTCACCTGGACTGCTTCCTCAAAAGTCAATAATGATTTCCTAATTGACCAATGCAGGGCCTTTTGACCACAGCCTTTTATAAGACCTTTGTAACTGCATTTAGTGCTATTGACCACTTCCTCACACCCCTTTTCTTCCTTACCTTCCTCGACACTGTTTCATTTTCCTGCCTCTCTTCTGTTCTCTCTGACAACTTGTTTATTTGCTGATTTATACCTCCTTTACTTTCTGTGAGAATTTGCACATGGCTGGGTTCCTGCCCCCTTAATCCTCTGTATTGCTCTCTGCTTTCTTCCTCAGAGACTCACCCAGCCCCATGACCTCAGCTCTGAGCTCTATGTTGATGCATTGTAAATCTATCATCAATAATCTGTTCTCCATGCTCCATCTTAGATCTCCAACAACAACTTGTACACTGTTTATCTTATACTCAACAAATCCAAAAATAATTAATAGTCTTTAAAACAAACAAACAAAAAAACCCCCCAAAACTAGGCTCTCATGTTCTAGGAACTGAACTGTGTTCCTTTCAAATTCTGTATGTTGAAGCCCTAACCTCCAATGTGACTGTACTTGGAGATAGACCTTTATGGAAGTAATTTAGTTAAATGAAATCATAAGGGTGGGCCCTGAGATGACGGGATTAGTATTCTTAAAATATCTGTATGCCATGTGAGGTCAGAGAGAAAATGTAGCCATCTGCAAGTGAAAAAGAGGGTCCTCAACAGAAACGGAAGAGGTCAGTGCCTTGATCTCAGGCTTACAGCCTCTAGAACCACCAAAAAATAAACGTCTGTGTTTAGGTCACCAAGTCTACGGTATGTGTGGACTAACACAGAATTCCAATTTCCTTGTTTCTTTTACTGTACCCGTTTCTCTTAGCAACTCAGGTTTAACATCGTGATGTCTCTTTTACCTTCATTTTTCACTCCTAAGTGTCATGAAATTTTCCCTACATTTTATCTCTGTATTTATTTACTTATATCCATGGTTCATGCTACTACACTAATCCAAGTATTCGCCACTCAAAGGTGGACTGCTTCGAGAGTCTCCTAGCAGAGTTCTGCTGGAATGGCTTAATGAGCTCCCACTGGACCAGCTATCTCGCAAACATTAACCATAAACATTAAACACATTTTTAAAAAACTAACTGAAAACACTGAAAGGTGAAAAACAGAATGCAGGTTTTGAAAAGAAGCCTACACTTAGAACAAGAGGAAGACACTGGGCCTTTGATGAGGTTCCCTTTTCATGGCTTTTGGCCTGGAGGCAGGCCTCACCATGTGCTGCCAAAACTCAAATAGAAAACCCTGTAGTATTTCTGGACTCAAAGACTTGGGGGCAGAATTTCGGGCAACCGCATATGTGGAAAAGAAGAGGAAAACCCCAGAAAAGAATGAACTAATGAGGGAAGAACTCCACAATCTGTATATAAACTGTTCAAATCTCTGGATGATCCTGAACTACACACATGCATAACTGGACTAAAGATAAAAGAACTCAACAGATTTTAACCGACACCCAGGAGACTGAGTTTTCCACGTGAGTCCAACCAATTTTGTGGTTTCCTAGAACAAAATGTCAACACTCTTTGGGCGAACACAACAGATTCAAGAGACTCCACATTGTAACATTCATATTTAATCCAAAATTATGTAATATACCAAAAAAAACCGAGAAAATGTAATCCATCCTCAAGAGTAAAGATAATCATTAGAATGTGATGCTAAGATGAACCAGATGTTGGCAAGGATTTTAAAGCAGCTATTCTAACAATGTTCAGTGAATTAAAGGAATATATGCCAGAATGACTGAAATGACAGGAAAATTTAGCAGAGAAATAGAAATTGTTTAAAAGAAACAAATAGAAATTTAGAAGAAAAAAAATACAAAATTTGAAATTGAAAATTGTACTAGATAGGATTAATAGCAGAATGGAGATTTAGGAGGAAGTAGTCATCTGAATTTGAAGACAGATCAACAGAAATGATCCAACCTGAAAAACATGGGGAAAAGAGATTTAAAAAAAATAAGTAGCTCATTTTTTCTAATTTCAGGTTCTCACAATTTATCCCCCTATACAGCCATAAACCCTTCTCCTCTCTGATCCATCATCCAATTTAACATAAACACCGATCTAATCAGTGGAGGGGGCAGGTAGAACTGGCCAATGGCTTCCAGGGCTACTTTTGGAACCAAGACATGGTCCAAGGTCCAAGCAAAATAAGCCAATCTTGCTTGACACCATAATCATGTCCAACTTCAAACACTATTCCTGGTACTGAAACATCACTGGCAACCAACGTGGAACTATAACTTCAAATTTATAAGTCCCATAGTTTAAAGATCAAGTATATAGAAGATCTGCAAGTTCACATTCAGCACTTGACTACACTAGATATCTGCCTTTTGCACGATTTCACATTTTCCAGTTGTCATAGGCATGATAATCTTCCTGTGTGCGGACAATGTAACCCATATATGTATTAAGCGACATAAGTGATTCAGGATTCCTCTATCCCCAGCAATTAGACACCGTGAGAGTTTACTATGCAGTGAGAATTTACTATGTTAGCCTCTTTGACCAATAACATCTTCAGTATGTGTTCTCCCTGAGAGGAGAGTTACGGCTTCCTATTTCTGAGGGTAACCTGAGCCAGGCTCATTCCTTAATTATCATCTCTTTGGGTTCCTGGGGCTCCCCAGGAAGAGGAAAATAACTATGATTTGTTGACATATTTGGATGTAAATATTCGCATTTGGAAGGAAAACTCTGAGTCCATTCTCTGTATTTAAATCCCTTTTGGAGCTACTCAGTGTTTGGCAGTTATTTAATCCCCATGAAAGTGGATAATATTGCCTTAGGGAAAAAGTAAGCTCTTCAATTTCCAAACCAGAAAGCTTCAGCTTGGAGGAAGCTTAAGAGTTTAAAACTGTTGCTTCCTTCCTTTTTTTTTTTTTTTTTTTTTTTTTTTTAACAGAGCCACAGTTTCTTGCTTTGTTGAAATTGGTGCTTCCAATTTCATTGACTTAAATTTAAAGGAATTTTTTCTTTCTCTTTTTACTTCTACAAATAAAACAGGTGATAGGATTTTAAAATTCTATGAGAAAAATAAAATTCAATGGTCTGTAATTTCTTAAAATCCCAAATTTGAATTCTTCGTATTTACTAATTAGGAGTTTTTGTACTCTCTTATTATCATCTACTACACACTGTGAATTATCAGATCCAGTCCAGACACAAGCCTTACTAAATCTCCAGAATGCACTATGCATGTGTTCGCTGTTGCTTCACTTACCTAGAATGCCCTCAGTTGCCCTCATTCTTCTAGGTTTATCTCAAGCCTTCTTCTCCATTGGGTTTTACTCACTGCCACACTCCTGCCACGCATGTGGTTCCCTCATCTGAATCCCTGACCTGGCCTGGTCCAATGCTGGCCCCGTGAGCACTCAACTACATCTAGTCTCCTTATCTGTCTTGATTTTCCTATGTCCTTGTTGAATGAAATAGTCTGTGACAAAAATATTGTAGAAAGATTTTAGAATGTTTGAGAAAGATAAAAAAATATCAAAGAAAACATTCTATGACTGATAAAGATAGTCTGTAGTTCTATAAACTTGTGTTTTCTTTTCTTTTTTAAGAGACAGGGTCTCTCTCTGTTATCCAGACAGGAGTGCAGTGGCACAATCATGACTCACTGTAGCCTCAAAGTCCTGGGCTCAACGGGAGCCCCCCACCTTAGCCTCCTGAGTAGCTAGGACTACAAGCATGCACCACCACACCCAGCTAATTTTTTAAATTTGTTTTTGTAGAAATGAGGTCTTGCTGTGTTGCCCAGGCTAGTCTCAAACTCCTGGCCTCAAGTGATTCTCCTGCCCTGGCTTCCCAAAGTGTTGGAATTAGAGATGTGAACCACCACATCTAGCCTAAATTTGTGTTTTCAGACGTAAAACTGTTCCCTTTCAAAAAGGAGCTCTCTGTTATGCTAAAACAGCCCACTCATGACAAAGAAACCACTCACTAGCAAGGCACCAAGTCAAGTGGTGAGTGAAGAGAAGTGCCAGGTCACTAAGCCCATAAATTTGAGATACGAAAACCAGTGAGGCAGGCTAGAGAGGCAGATCTGGGGATTGAGGTGGAATCCTCTGGAAACACAAAAGGTATCTGAGAACTAGACTGTGACTGTGGAGAATTACAAAAAGGTCAAACACACCAAAAATAAACCCTCCAAAAGCTGTTTTCTCAGCATCTCACCAGGCTTCAGTCACACACCATGTGGCTTTATGGGACCCAGGAGAGAGTTCATATCACACTCAGCTGAACCCTGGTTGACCTTTAGAGTCATAGCTCATAAATCATCCCTGTTTTCCCAAATTTCGGGGCACAAATTGTACCTTTCTCCAAGGGCACCCACTTGGAGACAATCTCCTGCTTTGAGGAACTGTGATACTTTCCTAGTCTTGTAAAATGGTATTGCTTTCTGGTCCTCCAGGGAGGAATAAGGGACGAGCAGAATCCTTTGCCTTGAAGAACACACATCCTGGCTACAGGGCTTGGTCTTCTCATCTCGAGTGCCACCTGCAGTACTATTAGTACTCTCACCACTGGGAGAGAAAGCAGTGAAACTATGCTGCTCTCCAGGGACTGAACTGAAAGAAATTGTGTCCCACAAGTAGGTGTATTGTGGCATCCCATTTTCATTTAATTCCTCTCCACATCCAGGCCTGCAGACTTTACACACTGAAAATGGTATAGATTGGGATACCCAGTTTATGTTATCAACTCTGAAGCTAAATGGCATGTGATCTCTGCAACATCCCAAACCTGAAATGTTTTGGGGACATAGAAGAGGAAGAAGCCAGTGGAGGCTTAGATAGCTATTTAAAGAATTTGCTGTCATTTTATCCTAGGACAGAAGATATTATGGTGCACACCCCTTCCAAACAGGGAACAAATTTTACCAAATTACAGATGAACCAGAAATTCTGCTTCTGAGTTAATTATGCCAGTAACCTGGGAATTTCCTGCTTTACCTTGGCAAGAGTAGCTACTGCTAAAAAAACAAAGTAAACAAGAAGTTTTGAAGAGCCCAATAGAGAGACACATGCCAATGAACAAGGTGAGATGCTGTCTCTGAAAATATTGAACAGTGTCACTTCAAAGCACCTATAAACTATGAAGAGAATGCTGTTTTGTTGCAGCAACTGATGGCACCCACTGTGAATTCAGAAAAACGTTTGAGTCACATTCCTATAATTTTGATGTTTGCTTTTAATTTATGTTTTATAGCCCAGGGCTTTCACACCTGGCAATACATTTATGAGATTTCCAGAGGAATTACATGTCTGAAATGCATGTGTGAATCTATAATCAAGCCCAAAGAAAAGAGAGATGTGACCAGCATCAGGCACCATGTCTTGGCAAAGTTAGACAGATGTCCCACAAACCCTCCATGTTCTTGGGCCCCAATGTGAGATTCAAGGCCTCGGGAGTCTTTGAAGACCTAATTCATCAAAATGAAGCAAAAAAAAAAGTTTTAAAAAAATCTTCCCATTCCCCAATTCCTCTTGGTATTGACAGAAATGTAAAGTTTCAGAAACTCAGCCTTTATCTTATCTACCACCATGACACGTATACCAACAAGTCTCACAGAGCTATCACCTCTGAGTCCTTCTTTTCCTTTTTTCTTCCTCATTCATACGCCTGTAATCCCAGCACTTTGGGAGACTGAGGTGGGTGTATCACAAGGTCAGGAGATAGAGTTAATCCTGACTAACATGGTGAAACCCCATCTGTACTGAAAATACAAAAAAAATTAGCTGGGCTTGGTGGAACACGCCTGTAGTCCCAGCTACTTGGGAGGGTGAGGCAGGAGAATCGCTTGAACCTGGGAGGCAGAGGTTGCAGTGAGCTGAGATCACACCACTGCACTGCAGCCTGGGCAATGGAGTGAGACTCCGTCCCCACACCTCCCCTGCCAAAAAAAAAGTAATGAGGCATGACATACTCAGTTGTTGCAAAATGGTTCAGTAGTGCTATTTTTGCAGTTCATAAGTATTAGAATGTGTTTAATTTATCACCAACAATCAGAGTGAGCAAGGACATTTGGTAGCTACTGAGGAATACAGAAAATTGGGTCTCTAAACAAAAATGATGAGGGCCTCTCTTTGGGAGGTGGTGGCATTATTGAACTGTTTAGACTTACTCTGTTGAGTGTTTTCTTATATGAAATGTTAATATGGAAAAGAGTGAGCAGAAGCTGTAGCTTTATCAGAATCCCTATTTTTCATCCCACTAAGTTCTGTTGAATAAACTGTTGGTCATATTCTTCGCAATGCTATACTCATGTTTGTTTTCTCATATTGGTTGATAGCACTGCTAGTTACACAAGCCAGAAGTACAGGAGAAAGTTTACCACCTAGCAAACTCTCCCCCTCTCCTCATTAACAGACCCACCATGTCCTGTTGATTTTATATTTAAGCATCTTTTTTATGGCCATTACCACCATCTTAGTTTAGACCTTCATCAATTCTTGCTTGAACTTTAGTGTTTTGATGGGTCTTCCTCCTCTAATTTTTCTCCAATCCATTCTCTACATCACTGCCACAATAAATGATGAAAAGTATGTGTACCTGATCAAATCACTGAATCTCTTTGATTATTTCCTAACGTACAGCAGTAGTTTTCAATTCTCACTATACATTAGAACTACTTGTGGGACTTAAAAAAAGGAAAATACCGATGCTGTTCTCATCCCCAGAAGTTCTTATTCATCTAATGCTTTGTTACTCAAAACATAGTCTTGGCTGGGCGTGGTGGCTGACGCCTGTAATCCCAGCACTTTGGGAGGCCAAGGCGGGTGGATGACGAGGTCAGGAGTTTGAGACCAGCCTGGCCAACACACACACACACAAAATAACCGTCTCTACTAAAAATACAAAAAAAAATAGCCAGGCATGGTGGCAGGTGCCTGTAATCCCAGCTGAGGCAAGGAGAATCGCCTGAACCTGGGAGGCGGAGGTTGCAGTGAGCTGAGATCACGCCACTGCACTCCAGCCTGAGCAAAAGTGTGAGACTTCTTCTCAAAACAAAAACAAAAACAAAAAATGGTCTTAAAACAGCACTGGCATTAAGAATTGCGGAATCCCAGCCCCCACCCCAACCCACTAAATCAGAGTCTGTGTTTTAACAAGATTCCTCCGTGTTTTATAAGTACAGTAGAATTTGAGAATCATCAGTTTAGGGCATTGGTATTTTTCTTGTAAGTCCACTAGATGAATCTAATATGCAAAGTTAAGAGATGCTCAGCATGGCATAGAACTCCCCTCCTTACCTCTCTATCAGAATATCACCATTTACAGCAACTCCATTTTCTCTGTCTCTGTCACATTCTGAAAATAATCCAAACAGAGTCCTCCATGCGATTTCAGGTGTTTGTAACCTTGCACATACTGTAAACATCCTTTTCTTCAACAGCTTCATTTTCCTTAAGATAAATTTCTAATCATCTTTCAAAATCCCTCTTCAGTATTTGTGAAGCCTTTCCCCAAGGGTCTTCGCCATGCTTACTTCCCAGAAAGTCTTACTTCTCCCTCTCTCTGTGTTACGTCTGCATTTCTCTTTTGGCATATTTTTCTGTGTTGCAGGTACTCGCTTACATATCTGTCTTGCCTACCAGACTCTAAATTCCCCAAGGAAAGGAATAAAGTGTCCACCCCCAACTCCATGTCTACATAGTACCTAGCGCATGGGGTATAGTCAGTAATTTGGACTGAACGAAAGAAAAACAGGATTAGAAATCAAGATTATTTTGGACCTCTATAAAGACTTAATAATACATTTAACAGAAATGACCAGGAGTCAGGGTTCTTTATCAATCATGTCAGCCCAATCTCCCCTGATTCTGTAATTCCTGTTTGGCTGGGTCCGCAGATATCCTCCCCTGAGAGAAAGTTTGGTTCTAGCTCAAAGCCAATATTCCTCACATCATTAGGGTCCCTGCTCAAATATCACCTAGTCAAAGCTGAAAGGACTTCCCTGAGAACCCCATCTGAAACAGAGCCCTCCTGGACACCGACACATACACGTACACACACACTGCTCACTCTCTGTTCCTACTCCTGCTTTTCTGCATCACTGGTCTTCATAGCATTTAAGCACGTTTATCATCTCAAGTTATATTTATTTATTTTTCTCCCCACATTAGAAGGTGAGCTCTGCAAAGTGGGAGGCTTGGTCAGTCTTTTTTCCCTACTGTATCCTCAGTACCTACAACAGTGCCTCACACATAGTAAGCACTCAGTAAGGATTTACATATTGAATGAATGAATGAATCCTGATTTAGGTTAGGAATCTTTAAATAAGTATTTCCTAAGGTGTTTTGTTGTAATGTTAATAGATGTTACACAAAGAGAATCCCGGGTTAAACAAAGTTAAGTTGGTTTTTTTGTTTGTTTTACTATAGGACTTCTCAAAGCCTACATTACTACATTACTGTATGCTGGGAATCTCTAATCAAGGAATAGAGTTAGTATGTAATATTTCCACAACACAGAACCTTTAGGCATAAGGTTCTACACATGCAAGTGGTACAAAATGATGGGATCTTGCATTTCACTCTCAGATCCTTGCTCCACTGTCCTGGAACTCAGATCTAAACACCTGTGTGGTGTTTGATGCGCCACCACCCCCCACCCCCCAACGCCCCACTCAGCAGTAACTGGCCTTCTCTAATCAGATTCTTGAAACTTCCCTCTTCACCTCATGGTACATATTGGTTCATAGACCTTGTTTCTGTTTTGTTTTCTACAGCAACAACCAACAGGTGTCCCAGGCCTTCTGGGAGGCCTGAAGCATACCCTCCTCTTGCCTGGAGTCCTGAGTCCTGGGAAGGCTTCCAGATACTGCTGGTCTACCTGCCATTCCTAGAGCTGCTACTGCTTTGGGACCACTTGTTAGAATTGAGAGCAGAATTTTTTTTTTAAATCTCTTTGGACCCTGTGTCTTAGTGACTGCCCAGACAAGAACAACAATAGGTAAAACTAATGAGCTCCTAAGTTTTTTTCATAAATTAATTCATTCTTCTATTTATTTTACAGATAAGAAAAGTAAGACCTAGTAAGGTTATATAACTTGTCCAAGATTACTCAGCTGGTAAATGACAGAGCTAGGGTTTAAAACTAAACTCAAATACTTGCCTATCTTCATCTCCAGACTTACCAACCCTGGCTATTAGCAGGTTGACATCCTGGTCTAATATCTATACTTACTGCTCTCCCAGACCATCTGCCCTTTAGCTCTATAATTGAATCACCATGAGTGACAATGGATCTCAAGATACTGCATCTCACCCCTGTGTCTTCCTTCAAGGCTCTTGCATTATCTATTGTGGTCACATATATTTCAATTAACAAGAGCCTACAGAAAATGCTCAATACATCTGTTCCTTCATGCAATGAACATTTGTTGATCACCTGTGTCAGGGACTGGATAGATGAATAAGACTGGTTCCTCTCATCATTCCCTCACCCAGAGCTCTTGGCCTAGGGGACCAAGGAATTGAGGAGTAGGAATTGAGTAGATAAATCACACATCTAATTGGAACCTGCATTAATGAACCCATAACTAGGCTGGCACACTTCATTGCAGCTTCCCTTTATTGCACACTGGTATTGGATGCACACACAACTGTGTGGCCTCTTGCCTGAACTACCCGTGTGGAAGAGCCTGCAAACAATACATCAGATGTGTTGAAATCCATTGACATTTGCCTTAATCACTGAGCAAAGGCAGAAGGATTGGCTTATTCTACACCATTTCATTGCAGTGGCCAGACCGAGAACAAAAAGAAAGTTTGTCATTAAAATAATTTTTAAATATGCATGAAACCATGACTAATTTATAATTATACCCAAAAACAGAAGCAAAACATCTGGACACATATATTTAAAATTCAAGTGAGCAGTCTTGAAAGTAGCATTTAGGAAGCCTCTACCTGTTTATCTGATTTCATGCCTTGTTAGCTATAAAAGAGAGGTGAACAGTTTCAAACAGGATAGACCAAAAAAAAAAAAAAAAGAATAACATTGTAAAAAAAAGCTCTTCCCCAAAAATCACCAGCACATGATGAATATGGGACCTGTTAATCTCTTCTTCCAGAAAGGGCATTTAAGCAATTCAGTAAAGAGCACAGTATCTTCATGACTAGCCTGGGCTACACGTTGAAACCCTCTCTCTATAAAAAATACAAATATTAGCTGGGTGTGGCAGTGCATGCTTGCAGTGAGGAGACTGAGGTGGGAGAATTGTTTGAGCCTGGGAAGTGGAGGTTGCAATGAGCTGAGATAGTGCCACTGCACCCCAGCCTGGGTGACAGAGTGAGACCCTGTATCAAAAAAAATTTTTAAAAGAGCACAGTATCTGCTGTCACTGGAGAAAACTGCAATGCGCCACAGCACTCTAGCGTTTGCTTGGACACCCAATTCACCCACTGAACACACACCTCATTTTCACTACTGTTAGAGCCATTCCAAGAGCTAGAGTCAGGTGAGTTTCCAGGCTTTTTTTTTTTTTTTTTTGGTCAGCAAACAATCTGGATGGAATGGATATGTTCACTTCAGGGAAAACAGGAAAAAAAAAACCCACAAGAATGGTAACTGCCAGCTTGCGAGGTGTGGTAACAGCTGCCAGGTGCTTTAATACGTTCTATCATTGGGACCTCATAGGACTACATATTGAGGTTCAGGAGACATGGTTCAGAAACCATTTGGTGGGCAAATGGAGGAGTCAAGATTTGAACCCAATATGTGAGACTCCAAAAGCT
>NW_012105942.1:339542-408757 GCF_000951045.1 Mandrillus leucophaeus
GCCGGGTTTACAATAGCCAAAAAAATAGTCATTGTCCTTGAAGCATTTATAGTCTAATGAGAGAATACAAACTTTAAAGTGATCAATTTCATGAGCTAGTTTACAAGTCAAGCACGAGATAAGTAGATGGTACTATACACTGAGGAAGGGCTCCGTGCCTGGCCTGGAATGTCACCAGAGGCTTTCTGTAGAAGGATGTTGAGCAGAGGAAGGGAACTACACACTATGACACAAAAATCATACAGGAGGCCCTTAATCAACAACTGGCGACTGAAGAGTGCCCTAGGCAGAGGGGCAGGAGAAAGGGACCAAGAGTGGCTCCAACAATCTGGCTCACAGGGTTGGATGGTGGAGCCACCATCTGAGATAGGACATTGGAGGGGAGAGAATCTTCTGCCCCCTCTCAATCCACAGCCCTGGATAAACGGCAGGGCCATAGGGGAAATATTTAAAATAGGTACTTCACCCTGCCTTTATGGGCCACTCCTCCCACACAGCTGATTGCCCAGGAGGGGACACCTGATTCAAGCTGGACCCATGAACAAAGCAACACTGAAAGACAGAGTCAGTTGGCTGGGAGGACCTGAGCTGTTTATAGGGAGAATTTCCTTTGGAGTTGGTACTAAGGCAAGGCAGTCGTATGCCAGGCAGTTTGAGGGAAGCAGAACAGCCAGAAGTAGTATGATAAATCTGTCCTCATAGGGAGAAGCAAGGAAATGAGGCCGACTAGACAGGGAAGCAGAATGGAGACAGACGACCTGTGAGAAAGGAAGGGACCACTTCTCTGCCTGGCTTTCCAGCACCTGTTTCTTCATGCTCGAGAACTTACTTGTTCTGCCCTTAGATGCTGGGAAATGCTTTGCTTACAATACACTCCCGTTGTCTTTACTGTGAGAGGAATTTTGTTTCTTACTGCCAAATACATACGAAGGCAGGAAAGATAAGTTTACTTTTTGAAACATTAACCCCAAGGTACAGCATGCAGAGATGGGCAGCTGGTGGTAAACAGAGAAGTAAAGGGCTTAGGAGAGACTTTATGACCAGAGATAAAGATAGGGGCGTGTCACTTCTACTTTCCAAACCCTTCTACTTCTCTCAATTTCTTAGCCAGTCCTATTTTTCTCCTCCCCCTTGCCAGGTGTTATGAAGAATGTGAAATGCCATTAAGTGAGCCATGTGAAAACAATTGGAATAACCCTGCCCAGCCAGTATCACAGGAGCATGGTGAGGACCAAATGTCAGAGGGCTTAGAAAGGAGGAAAGATAGCCTGGGCAACACACCGAGATCTCATCTCTACACATCATTAGAAAAAGTAGCTGGGCCTGGTAGTGCATACCTGTGGTCCCAGCTACTCCGAAGGTTAAGGCGGGAGGACTGCCGGAGCCTGGAAGGTCAAGGCTGCAGTGAGCCCTGATTGCATCACTGCACTCCAGCCTGGGTGATAGAGTGAGACCCCATGTCATCAAAAAAAAAGAAAGAAAGAAAAGAAAAGAGAAGAACTACAGGTATAGAAGGTTGCATCCTCATCTGCTGTGTTAAGTAGGCAGAGAAAAGACACCCTAAGGAAAGTAGGAACACCTCCAGGAGCAGGGCTGGAGAAATGGTTGTACACCGAGTGTCCTCTGTGTGCTTCCACTCGGCTTGGAACTTGGCAGGTATTCTCTATTCTTAATGCTCAAAACAGCACCATGAGAAAGTATCATTATTATTTCCATTTTGCAGATGAGGATACAGAGACAGTGCTACCAGGGTAGGTAGCACTGGGGCTAATCACGGTTCTCCCCAACTCTACTCACACTTCCACAGTTATAGACATGTGGACTGGCTGCAATTAGCAGCTTCCTGTTGGAAGGGGTAGTGGAGAGCTCATGGCTTACTCCATGCACCTGGAGCCAATCACAGGCAAGCTCTAGGAATCAGCAAGCACCCATGAGTGGGAAGGAGGGGAATGAAGCCACTTTACAAATGGATTTCCACTTTCTGAATCGTAGTTCAATCCAGGAAGACCAAGGCAATGAATTTCACACGTAGGACATGCCCTTCCACCTTCTTCGTCGCCACCCCAAACAAGAGTCAGTGGGCCCTTACACTGGGAGATCTTGAGGCACCGAGGCTGTGGGGCTGGAGGTGGGGTCCAAGGCTGAAGAGAGGGAAAGAGAGCAGAAATGACAGCCCAGAGCCAAAGCCCATTTGCAGGAGCTCCTCATCAAAGCTGCTGCTCTTCTCTGCGCTCATAGGGCTGCTGGGACCTTGCAGGCCTGAGTCAGAGGCTGTTGCCCAGTCCCCTGAGCTTTCATGCTGAGGGTGGCTAGGTCCTGTGCTGAGGCAGTAACAGCCCACTTCGAAAAAATAGCTAGAAACCCTTTGACTACTCTAAATCTCGTTTGTACTCATTTACAAAAAGGAGAGAATAATGCCCACCTTTCTGAACTGCTGTGTGGGCAAAACGAGCTGATGGTGTAAATGGTTTGTGAAAACTACATCCTTTCTTGTCTATTGCCCGATTATTCTTTCTGTGCAAGCTGACAGTCTCTCTTTTCAATGAACTACGTTTAAGGCATTGCATTTGCTTGTTAGTGGCTGGAGACAATAGGTAATCTGAGTTATGGATGCACGGATTGCCTGGGTGGGATGGCTGTGAAATGCTCTAGGACAGCAGTTCTTAACCCCCAGGCCACATACGAGTACTGGTTCATGGCCTGTTAGGAACCAAGCCACACAGCAGGAGGTGAGCAGCAGGTGAGCGAGCGAAGCTTCATCTATATTTATAGCCACTTCCCATCACTGGCATTACCACCTGAGCTCCGCCTCCTGTCAGATCAGTGAGCATTAGATGCTCATAGGAGCGCAAACCCTATTGTGAACTGTGCATGTGAAGGATCTAGCTTGCGCACTCCTTCTGAGAATCTGATGCCTGATGATCTGTCACTGTCTCCCATCACCCCAAGATGGGACTATCTAGTTGCAGAAAAATAAGCTCAGGGCCCTCACTGATTCTATGTTATGGTGAATTGTATGATTATTTCATTATATATTAGAATATAATAATAGAAATAAAGTGCACAATAAATGGGATGTGCTTGACTCATCCCCAAACCATCCCCCCGACCCCAGTCCTCGGAAAAACTGTTTTCCATCAAATCAGTCTCTGGTGTCGAAAAGATTGGGAACCACTGTTCTAGGGGATGCTGTGACCTCCGTATCACATCTTACCTATGACCATCTCAGCACCAAATCCTACATGTGGTTCTCTAAGTCTACCGTTTTCCTTTGTTCTGCTGTAATCCATATATTGAAATATTACACTATGTAAAACCCAGTGTAGGAACATGGAGGAAATGTTTACCAAAACATCTGGAATATAAAGCAAATGCGTACCTCCCTCTAACAGGAGAGTCAAGTTAAAGCAACAACTACAAAATTCAAAACTCAAACTCCACCAAGGGATACTCTATAGAACATTATTCACTGAATAAATTTCATCTTTGTGACTACTGCCAATCACCTTGAAGAGTTTATCACAGAGAAATCCTCTTTTTCCTTAAAAATATACACTTGAAACATGTACACTATCATTCTAAAACTTCACTTTTACAGTACAAAGATCAGGAAATTTAATCTTCATCTTTTACCAAATATCTTTATCACTGGATAAAAATATATTCCCTTCCAGGAAAACAAAAAGTTTCAAATTAGAAATACATCTAAACATATGAAACTTTATCAAGAAGAAATAGAGAAGAATATTATTTGGCTTTAAACTATCTTAAAGTTGGTATCCTCACCTCTGTTTCAATACTCTTTGGTCAATTAGTCCATTATCAAGGTTTTCAGCTGGATAGAAAGATGGCATTCGCTCCCCATGGCTGGCTGGACTAGAGGACTCTTCATCCCTGTAACGAAGAAAAAAGAGGTGGGTCAGGCACTATTCAACAGGTGACATGACCATTGATCTCACAGCAGCTCAGAGGGTAGCACCAGCCCAGAGTAAATATCATGGTCTGTGTCCACTTCCAAGTGCCACATTAGACTCATGAGTAAGAGAACGGAAAGAAGGCCCCTCTGGCGTCATTTAATTAATTGGTTCTACGTGCCAGGAGGCAGACTGCTGCCAGTTCATAATGCTGTTTTCACCGATCTATCCTATTTTTAAATGGCATTAAAACAATATTTTCCAGCCGGGCGTGGTGGCTCACACCTGTAATCCCAGCGCTTTGGGAGGCTGAGGCAGGCGGATCACGAGGTCAGGAGATCGAGACCATCCTGGATAACACGGTGAAACCCCGGGTCTACTAAAAATACAAAAAATTAGCCAGGCGTGGTGGCAGGCGCCCGTAGTCCCAGCTACTCGGGAGGCTGAGGCAGGAGAATGGCATAAACCCGGGAGGCGGAGCTTGCAGTGAGTTGAGATCTCACCACTGCACTCCAGCCTGGGCTACAGGGCAAGACCCCATCTCAAAAAAAAAAAAAAAAAAAAAAAAAACAATATTTTCCTTTATGAAATGATGGTGATTGTAGAATGTTTCTTTTTTAGCTAATATTCTTGTCTGGCAAAATTAAATGGTAAACTCTCAGATCCCTACTTTGCTTTCTGCCACTTTGGGAGACATTTTATTATCTGTGAAACCTCATGATCTTAGAAACACACTCTACTAACTCCCTCATTTTCCAAGTAAAGCAACTGAAGCCTAGAAGGCAAAGCAACTCCTGGTGAGCTACTCAGTAGCAGTGCCAGGATTTGAACTCAGTTTTTCACCTTCCTGACCAATGATTTTTCTACCAGTTTCAACAAGAACAACAATCAAAAAGCAACTGCAAATATGCCGGCCTATTTCATATCCCCATCATTTGCTGAGGTATCAACAAGATGCTAAATATCTTGCCCAGAAGTGGCCTACAAATCCTTTTTAAAATAACGTGCCAGGCCGGGTATGGTGGCTCACATCTGTAATCCCAGCATTTTGGGAGGCCAAGGCAGGTGGATCACCTTACGTCAGGATTTTGAGGTCAGCCTGGCCAAGATGACAAAGCCCTGTCTCTACTTAAAACACAAAAATCAGCTGGACGTGGTGGCAGGCACCTGTAATCTCAGCTACTCAGGAGACTGAGGCAGGAGAATCACTTGAACCTGGGAGGTGGAGGTTGCAGTGAGCTGAGATCGTGCCATTGCACTGTAGCCTGGGCAACAAGAGTGAAACTCCATAAAAAAAAAAAAAAGCCAGGTGTAAACCAAAAATAAAATTCTAAGGCCCCCAACCATTTGAATGGACCCCTCCTCTCAGCTAAAGGCATTCCAAAATTAACCTGAAAAACTAGTTCAGGCCATGATGGGAAGGGAAGGTTGGACACGCTTCATTATACCCTCCTCCCTTTTAGAATTCAGGAAAAGTTGACCAGCATTAACATCAACACAGACATTAAGTCTAATAAGAAACATTTATGGGCCAGGCATGGTAGATCACGCCTGTAATCCCAGCATTTTGGGAGGCCGAGGCAGGTGGACCACGAGGTCAGGAGATCAAGACCATCCTGGCTAACACAGTGAAACCCTATCTCTACTAAAAATACAAAAAATTAGCCAGGCGTGGTGGCGGGTGCCTATAACCCAGCTACTCAGGAGGCTGAGGCAGGAGAATCGCTTGAACCTGGGAGGCAGAGGTTGCAGTGAGCCGAGACAGCACCACTGCATTCCAGCCTGGAAGACAAAGCAAGACTCCATGTCAAACAAAAAAGAGATACATTTATGATCTATTCTCTCTGAAGCCTGCTACCTGGAGGCTTCATCTGCATGAGAAAACCTTAGTCTCCACAACCCCTTATAACCCAGACATTTCTATTGATAATAACTCTTTCAATCAATTGCCAATCAGAATTTTTTTTTTTTTTTTTTTTTTGAGACGGAGTCTTGCTTTGTCACCCAGGCTGGAGTGCAGTGGCCGGATCTCGGGTCACTGCAACCTTTGCCTCCTGGGTTCACGCCATTCTCCTGCCTCAGCCTCCTGAGTAGCTGGGATTACAGGTGCCCGCCACCACGCCCAGCTAATTTTAGTAGAGACGGGGTTTCACCGTGTTAGCCAGCATGGTCTCAACCTCCTGACCTCGTGATTTGCCTGCCTCTGCCTCCCAAAGTGCTGGGATTACAGGCGTGAGACACCACGCCCGGCTTTTTTTTTTTTTTTTGAGACAGAGTCTCGCTCTGTCACTCAGGCTGGAGTACAATGATACGATCTCGGCTCACTGCAAACTCTGCCTCCCAGGTTCAAGCAATTCTCCTGCCTCAGCCTCCTGAGTAGCTGGGATTACAGACACCCACCACCATGCCTGGCTAATTTTTGTATTTTTAGTAGAAACGGGGTTTCACCATGTTGGTCAGGCTGGTCTCGAACTCCTGACCTCAAGTGATCTGCCCGCCTTGATCTCCCAAAGTGCTGGGATTACAGGCGTGACCCACTGCACTGACCTGCCAATCAGAAAAATTTTAGATCCGCCTGTGATCTGGAAGCCCCAGCTTTGAGTTGTTCTGCGCTTCCAGTTCAAACAAATGTAAATCTTACACTGACTAATGTGTTATGTCTCCCTAAAATGTATAAAAGCAAGCTGTACCTGACTACATTGGGCACATGTCATCAGGACCTTCTGAAGCCGTGTCATGGATGCATCCTTAACCTTGGCAAAATAAACTTTCTCAATTGATTTGAGACCTGTCTCAGAGACTTTTGGGTTCACACAGGCAACCACTAGCCATTAATGGGAATCTACTCAAACGGAAACCTATCAGCTATCTCAGATCTAGAATGCCATCACAGACTCTTTAGAAGGGACTTAAAGTATCACTTATTCTACCTACTTCATTTTACAATTGAAGAAGCTAAAACTAAAAGGGGTCAGACAAATTTCCAAGGCTGGATGAGGGGCTAATATCACGACAGGGGGTTGAAATCAGGTGTCTTGATAGCTAGCTTCAGGGTTCTTCTGTACACCGAGTCTCCTATCTTTATTAAACACTCTCTAAGGGGGTTTAATTAAACAGCGTATTCTCATGCCTCTTTCTACGATCATTCTCACTTGATGATTGTCAAGTGACAACATAGTTAATAAATATATTTGACAATAAGCAAATACAACCAACAAGCATTTTAATCAAATATAAAGCAGTAAGTTTTCTCTTCTCACATGCAATTGTAATTCTGCACCAGAAGAATTTAATCTAAATACAAGACAAACAAATCCCTAAGGTGAGTCAGCTGCTTGTGGGTAGAGTGCAAAGTCCCCACTCATAAATCCCCAGACAAACAGTGGTCCCAGTCTTGGCCATGTTTGAAACTAGCTTTCTTAACCCGGTTAACAAAGTTTCATATTTAACACAGGACTATTTTAGTCTAGGAGAAAAAGGACAGATTTGCTCAAAGATTGTGATACTCCTAACATCAGTGTGAATTAAAGAGGAGGTAAGTACCATATTACTTTTCACAATGTACAGATGAAGAAGCAGGGATGCCAACATTTAATATAATCAATCCAAGTCAGTGGTAGAACCAGGAAGGAAGCCCAGGTTTCCTGGCAGTCCAGCCAGTTCTCTTTTGCTTGAGAACATTACAAACTGATTTGCAGTGGAAACAAGACTGCCTGTTTTCTTCTAAGCTGTGCCTAAGGCAAAATCAAGATTCCACTCAATGGAAGGGAACTTCCAGCTCAAAAGTCCTACTCATCCAAAAATGTAAGGAAATTACCTTGATCTCTCTTTCAGGTTCCTACCCTTCCCTTGCTGGGAAGGAGTAAAAGCTTGCAATGGGAACTTCATCAAAACTTACATGTTCAAGAGTGTCCTCTTTTACACAGATATGCCAAAACAATGTTTAGAAATCCTTCAAATAAATCAGCTGGGGGCCGGGCGAAGCAGCTCTTGCCTGTAATCCCAGCGCTTTAGGAGGCTGAGCTGGGAGGATGGCTTGAGGCCAGGAGTTGGAGACCAACCTGGGCAACATAGTGAGACCACCATTTGTTTAAAAAAATAAAAATAGATTAGCCAGGCATGGTGTTGAGTGCCTGTAATCCCAACTACTTGGGAGGCGGAAGCAGGAGGATAGCTTGAGCCCAGGAATTCGAAGCTGCTGTGAGCTATGATCCTGCCACAGCATTCCAGCCTGGGGGTCAGACTGAGATCCATCTCCAAAAAAACCAAAAAGCTTTTTTTTAAAAAAAATCAATTAGTAGAATTTCCAGTACAGCTCTATGCCATCCCTTCAAGGCTACCTATTCCCCTCCATGTCCCAAATATTCAAATATTCTAGAAATAAACTTGCTTATGTCAGGTCTCTACCATTATATTACTTATCAAGGAGAAAGAGAGAAATCTTTATTATTACCAATCTAATCTCAAAAAATTAAAGTAAAAACATAGAATAGATTTTATCAATCATCAAAATCTTTAAAATTTATTTAATCTTAGAAACCTTACAAAAAAATCTTGAAAATGGAAAAATCAAACCAGAATGGCCGAAATGATCCCAGGGCATAGATGAATGTGTAAAATGAAAATTTCAGCCTTATAAATCCTGTTATCATTTCTTTCCATTGCAGAAGTCAGTGATTAAAAAACAAACAGATAAAACCATCCCCAAACTTCAGAGCTTTTATCTGCCACCACTACTTTTTCTACATGATTTTTTGGGGTGTTTCATAGTATTCATTATTATAAGGATACTCTTAAAAAATTGGAAAACTCATGTGACAATAATGTGTTTAGCAAATTACATCGTAAAGGCAACTAGAGGAGAATATAAGTTCATTACTCTAAGAAATCCCAGGAAAATAAATAACTAGATTAATAAATAAACAGTTTTGGGAAAAGCAAAGGAGCAATCAAGATGCGTTTTCCAAAGCCTGATCTTAAAACCAGAGCTTCAGGATCCGTTTCTCCTTCTGTTACATGTCTATTTCACCTGCTTGTTCCACAGCATTTTACATAGAAACTCCTTGCTAATAGGACTTCCCTAATGATTGGAATCAGTGTTTAAAAAATGGTGTATAAGAAAGTTTCTTGATTCTTAAAATTTTACAACGTCCTTTGTTCAAATATTAGAAATACTGTACATACAGTCTAGCAGAAAATGATCACAATTTTCAAAGGGCTTTAAACCCAAACGTCATGCTCTAGACACCATTGGGAAAGCTCGGGAAAAAAAAAATTAAGGCCATTTATGAACATACTCACTCTCGGGCTGCTTCTGTTTGCATGACCAGGGCTGCCTCTTTGGGGTTTTCTGGGGACTTCAGTCCTTGAGTGTTCTGCTTGTATTTTTTAATTAAATCCATCAGAACAGCCTGGTGCCCAATTTTCTTTACCAGTTGCTGAACCATCCGATCATTAAGTGCGAGAAGAGCGGCCCCACTTACTTCTTCCTCTGGGAAAAAGAAAAAAAATTAGTTTCTACATGGCTTTCTGGCAAAACACAGCCATTCTGAAGAGGCAAAATTCCCTCTAGTGATAAAAGGATCATCTAAACTTGTCCCCTGCCATTAAATATAAATGGATCCATATTTTTGACAAAGACAGAACTCCAATGTTGCATAATTCCAAATCAATGCCTGGTCCTAAGAAAGCACCAGAACATGAAATCACAATAAAAAACTTATTATTTCCGCATTAACACCCTCCCCATTCTAGTTCTCTCTAACTGGTAATGTTTTTATAAAGAAAAAAATCTTAGGAAATTATTCTTCGTAATACCTCCTAGCCGGTATTCAACCTTATAAACCCAACACTACAAAAAGTACATACTGTATTACTTAAGAACAAAAGCAATATTAAATGCATATATCAAATATGTATTTTAAATGACCCGTAAGACTTTATTTTATTTGAGTTCTTGAAACACTATATTCTCCTGTGGATGTTACTTTCAAGTGGAAACTCTGCTACAGTCCATAAAGAAATGTAAAGTTCTCTACTGCAGCAACCCCACATCCACATTTATATGCACACAGACATTGGGCAACAAAAGTAATTTTCAGTAAGAGAGGACATCAGAATATCTAGGTTGCTCAATTAAAATTTTTGGAAAGTATAAACAACTCACCTTGAAACCTATGAACTAGCTCGCCTAAATTTTTCTCCACCAACCAACTGCAGACCTGCTCAACTGACCAGGTTTCCATTGCTGTCTCCTGTAAATAGACCTGTAGAGCAAAAGGTCAGAGAATTCTCCAGCTTTTCTTTCTGATTGTGCCTTAATTTTTTTTTAATAGCCCCTTCCTTTGCTAGACTCCTTTATACTCTCAATGTTAAGCTTTTTAAAAATTACGATTTTTACAATGTACATTTAAAAATTGCTAACAAAACACACACTCACTTTAAAAATAAGACCTGATTTAAAACTATTTCCTAGTATCTCATTTCTCAGATTTCTTCACCTTCTCCTACTTTTTTTCCACAGGCATCCTAAGCTTTACTAACAGCCAGCCAGAGACACACAATGGTACCCAATCCTGTACCATTAACACCCAGGTTTCTTCACAAAGAAAAGAAAGGTGTGAAATTCACCAGTACCAGGCTCCTCAGGAAGTGGTTGACATTTACAGAAGGGGTGGGCAGGGGAGGAAGGGAGGAAGGATCAGATAAAAGCCTGACAGAGATACTTAGTAAACCAAGACTGGTTAACCCCTTGCTTCTCCTAGCTAGGAGAAGGAGATTGTAACTTACTGCTTCTCATTGTTTTCCTTTAGCAAGAGGAGGAAGTAGGACCCAAATTTCTCAGGAGAATCTGAATGTTTCTGTCCTTCCTTCCAATACTACTCTTACATATCCCTCTGAGTTCTAGAACTCTATTGGACACTGTTATGATTGGTGAGATAACTAGGATAAACTACCACTCTGACTGAAAATTTTTTACTTAATTGGGCATATTCAAAATTGGAAAATAATTAAATATGTTAATAATTATTGTGAAAGAAGCGTAGGCAAAGTTTGCAAGATACATTCTTTAACTATTTCAGTTATTTTTGCATGCCGCTTGTCTCCAACCACTTAGAAAACTTAAAGCTATTTCCCTAAGGAAGCTTATTTCTGGTTTTTGTAATTAAATCCAAAGGACTTCTGATGGACTTGGAGGCGGGGTGGGTGGGGAGGGAACTGAAATAAATTTAAAACATTTTAACCTTTTATCATTACTTGTCAATTTGAAATCTCAATCTAAATGATATAGATTTACTTGTACATTAAGATACTGACTATTCTATAAAGACTAAGGAAAAAGCTACTCTTGGAGAAATGGAATCATAAGGAAAGATAAAAATGTTTATTAGTCGTGAATTTAAATTTTATTGATGGAAGTTTTAAATAGAACTATTGTTGTATTTTTCATTTTTGTATATTTAAATAAGTTACAATTACGAACATTATAGTTAAAATAGTGGAAAAGGGGAAAGATGTTTACCTTGCATATGTGACAAGCTGGAAAGATAGTCTTCAAGAATCATTTCCTAGAAAACAGGTAGACTTCAAAGTATTAAGCCTCATACTCATAAGTATTCACAAATACCAACTTGAAAAATTGAAAACAAGGGTTAAATATAGAAGAACATCTTTCTGAATTTCAGCAGTGGATTTAATTTGCTATGACAAACAGTAGCCATAGAACTCCTCCCCTAGGCTAAGCAGCAATAGCAGGGTGTGAAAAGTCATTATTTGCGAGACTCTGGTGTAAATTAAAAATCACACCTTTCTGTCACACTTCTGGCTTCCTTGCGAAGATTAGGACTTAGGGAAAAAATAGAAAATAAAGAAAAAATAAAACAATTCTCTAAGCTCTAAGATAAAAAGGTATGCAGAGCAGAAGATACTGCCTTATAGTCATCTATGGATAAAAGGAAATTTGAAAATAAAATGAGTACTTGGAAATGGTCACGTATTTTTAAATTTGCAGATTTTTACCACAATTCTACTTCTGGGAAAAAGAAGACAGGTTAAATTATAACGTCATACAAACATAATAACATTAAAAAGCATATAGTTTTTGCCCAGTAGTTTTTCTGGGGAGTTTATAAAACGGTATCACTGACTAAACAATGTAACATCTTTTGAGTAGTAACGTTACAACTTCTTCTCACATAAATTATGGATATGTTATTTATTATCTTCTACACCATGAAGGCATAAACTATATATCAAATGAGAAAAGATATATCTGGTAGCTTTATTCTGAGCTTCAGAAACACCTGAAAATATTTCAAAATGTGAAGGCAAGCATTATCCCTAAATAGTTGAAGGCACAATAATTTTTAAGAAGAATTAATAATACTTTACTAATTAAAGTATTCTTTAATAAAATAATTCTTTAATACTTAAAGAATTAATAATTCTTTAAGAAGAATTAATAATTCTTAAAAATTAATAATTTCTAAGAAGAATTATGTATGAATGCTCCTGCTAAACCATTCCATTATTTGATTGAATTAAAAATCAAGAAAATAAATTTGTATTAAATATTACAGGGCTTCATCTAACTAAAGCCAAGAAGAGGTAAGACTTTAGCTAAAGCAGCCTGAATATGGGTAAGCTTTGTTTAATAAATTTGTTAAAACTACAAAGGAAGATTATAGGGTCATCTGCTGTGAATGTGATTTATAATCTTCAAGGGGCAATCTAACATAAAAACGTCAACCACCAAAGAGCACTTTTTAAGAAACTATGAACACTTTTTGTCATCTTTCTATTTGCATTTTTAGTTTTATTCCTCTGAAGTCCAAAAGCTGAGACAATAAAAGATTCCTAAAAGTTTTGCTGGCGGCATATGCCGTCTCCTGGATCAATACCTCATTCTGCCCTGAGAAAAAGTATCTCCTACTGTGGCTGAACTTGAAGGGACGAAACATTTATCAAAAATCAGTTCCAGGCTGCGCGTGTATGAAAGAAGGAAAATTGAGGTACAAAAATAAGGATGTGACTGTCACATACAACAATGTCGGGGCAATTCTCTTGGGTAGCAGCCTTGCTACCATGGGAGGTGATAGTGTTGTAGGACTCTCTCTTTAGTTCAGCTAAGAGTTGGGTTCTTGTCACACAGCCATGAAACATAAGGCTCACATTCACTTTGAAGGGTGAGAAAAATGGAATTTATTGGGCGAAAAGGAAAATAAGGGGAAACTGGCTCTCAGCAGAGCGAGAGTCCTGCTAGTATATGCTTCTCATCTCACAGATTGAATTCCAAGTTCCCACACCAGGATAAGAGAGGCCAGGTCCTCCTTGCTGCAAACTGCGTGAACTTCCATGGCTCCATGCCATTCTCTTAGTGCGCAGGCTGGTTGGAGGTTCTCCAGGGACCTCTTCGTACTCCGGTGTCTCAATAGCAGCATGATGTTCCAATGGAACATAACATCTCATCCACTATGGCCTGATGATGTTCTTCCAACCATCGCCAGACCACATGAAATAAACACTGAAATATTCAACTCAAATACTTTGCATATGTTAGTCACCAACATGTTTACTGACTAGATAGCTAGCCCAAAGTGGGGTGGATGATGATACACTAAAGAAGTTAGAAGCCTTACTAAGAAGATAAGATACATAGATAAGCAGAATATGATATACAGCCAATTATGATGGATACTTTAGAAAGCACCCTGGGGCTGGATTTTCCCACAGTGTCCTGGAAGCAAATGGATCTTGATTTGGAATCTAAATAATGGACATAGTTTAGATAGCAAAAAAAACTGGAGAAAGCAGGACCAATGTAATGAACTCAAAGTAAAAAACCAGAAATAAACGAGTCATGTTTTGGAACCTCAGGGAGGACCATGCTGCTTGGAATAGGCACCACATGGTAGGGAACCACAGGAGACAGGGTCTGAAGATTGCAGAAAGGCTTAGAATGTTAAGAGTTTATAGATATGCCTAAGCTTGGGAGAGTCATCGAACTGAGAGTATGTTCCATGCTTTGGAAAGATTATTTAGGCAGCTGAGTCAAATAAATGACAGAAAAGCATTTTTTCTTGAAGCAAATTGTGTATGAGATGGAAGGCCTTAGCCTTTACTAAACATTCATACATGCACCAATTTTCCTTCATTTTTGAAAACATAGATATTTATATTAATGTTTTAAACATTTAAGGAACAAAACTATTAATTTTTTTCATACATCCTGGTCTGAAAGGGAGTGACATCTATAAAGCTTGCAGACACCAAGCAGGTGAAACACACCAAAAGGGGCTGTCTGTATCCATTATGCTAAAGCATATGAAACAGTCATTTTTTTAATTATAAGGATTTATTTTTATTTTATTTTTAAAAAATTTTTATTCCCATATGTTATTGGGGAACAAGTGGTGTTTGGTTACATGCGTAAGTTCTTTAGTGGTAACTTGTGAGATTTTGGTGCATACATCACTGGAGCAGTATTCACTGCACCCAATTTGTAGTCTTTTATCCCTCACCCTTTTCCCCACCTTTTCCTGAGTCCCCAAAGTCCACTGTGTCATTCCTATGCCTTTTCATCCTTATAACTTAACTCCCACTTATGAGTGAGAGCATATGATATTTGGTTTTCCATTCCCGAGTTACTTCACTTAGAATAATAGTCTCCAATATCATCCAGGTCACTGCAAATGCCATTAATTCATTCCTTTTTGTGGTTGAGTAGTATTCCATCATATATATACCGCAGTTTCTTTATCCACTTGTTGATTGATGGGGATTTGGGTTGGTCCCACATTTTTGCAATTGAGAATTCTGCTGAAACAGCCATTTTTGTACATATAAGAATTCAAGATCAGTAATTTCCTATGGCTTAAGTTATTAAAATCTTACTTTTATAAAGATTAGTGTCTCTGTTGGTTCTTTTTATCTAGCAAGACTTACCAGAGTTGTCTGTAATTCACAACACCTCCAATAAATTTGAAGGAAAAAGTGGTGAGCACAGTCATAGTAACTTAAGTTTCACATTTTAATTTTTTTTTCTTTTTCTTTCTTTCTTTCTTTCTTTTTTTTTTTTTTCTTTTTTGAGATGGAATCTCGCTCTGTCACCCAGGTTGAAGTGTGGAATGCAGTGGCACAATCTCAGCTCATTGCAACCACCACCTCCCGGATTCAAGCCATTCTTTTGCCTTAGCCTCCTGAGTAGCTGAGATTACAGGCATGCCACCATGCTGGGCTAATTTTTGTGTTTTTAGTAGAAACGGGGTTTCACCATGTTGGCCAGGCGGATCTCGAACTGCTGAACTTGTGATCCGCCCGCCTCGGTCCCCCAAAGTGCTGGGATTACAGGCGTGAGCCACCGTGCCCAGCCAATTTTCGTATTTTCAAAGAAACTAAACAGCCACTTATCTGGGAGGTTTAGTTAAATTAATGAACAAAAATAGCAATGAGCCAGAGACCCAGAACTCTGGAACCTTTGAGTCACAAACACCCTGGTGTTTTGGCCTTTGAGTCAAACTTATGGTTTATCCCTGCTTCTGCCTCGTTGACAGCCAAAGCTTATGGTTCAGCAACACAGATAACAATCCTAGGGGGTTTTGCCAGAGATGGTAACTGTGAACTGTGCTATTGAATTTTGTCAAAAGCTGGATGTGTGACTGAGAAGTCTTGATAGTTTGAAGATGTCATTTCCCTTTGGATTAATTTATAAATTCCAATTAATAATCATGCATGGTTATATGTTTTACTTACTATGAGACTAGTTTTCATGTGGAAGAATAAATAGGTAAAAAGAGCTAAAAATGCTTGGCAAAAGGACTTGCACTTCCAGACGTTAAAAAGTGTTATACTATTAACAGCATGGTTCTGGAGGAAAAGAGAACAGATATTGAAACAGAATAGAAACTTAGAAACATAAATATTCATATGGAAGTACTGAAAAGATCTTTAAAATTGGTGACAAAGAAGGGATTAGTCAATACATTTTGTTGGGAAAATGCCTCATAACACCTACACAATAAATTCCTCAGATAAGTTAAATATGTAAATGTGAAAAATTAAAAAGGGTTTAAAATAATCTAAGATTACATAATAAAAATAAAATATTGATAGATTTGACTAAAAAGGAAAAACTCATGTGTATACACATATATTACAGTTGACCCTTGTGCGACACAGGGGTTGGGATGCTGACTCCTCTGTGCAGTTGAAAATTTGCATATAACTTTTGACTACCCCCAAGCTTAACTACTAATAGCCTACTGTTGATCAGAATCTTAACTGATAACACAGTCAATTAACACATATTTTGTATGTTATATGTATTATATACACTACTGTTACAATAAAATGAGTTAGAGAAAAGAAAATGTTACTAAGCAAATAACAAGGAAGAAAAAGCATGTTTACTATTTACGATGTGGGTGGAAGTGGATTATCATAAAGATCTTCACACCCATCTTCTCGAGGTGAGTAGGCTGACGAGGAGGAGGAAGAGGAGAGTTGGTCTTGCTGTCTCAAGGGTGGCAGAGGCAGAAGAAATCTGCATGTAAGTGAACCTGAGAGGTTCCAACACATGTTGTTCAAGGGTCAACTCTATAATCCATAAAACCAACTAAAAAATTAATATACCAATAGAAAAAAAGAGGAATAGGTAACCCTTGCACAAAATTTTAAACCAGTATCTGAAAATCTACATTATTTGCAATAAAAAGAATTAAATACCATCTCCATTTATTCCATTGGAAAATGTGAAAATTAGCAAGAGTGCAAGGTCAAATGTTATCTTACACATTGCTAAGGGGAGTATAAAGTGGCACAACTTGCCCTGTTATATTATTCCCATTTTATAGATGAAAGTCCTGGAGTTTACAGGGTAACTCGCCTAAGGTTCCTTTGCTTGTAAAGGCAAAAGTGATTTGAATCCAATCTATCCAACTTCAAAGGGTACTAATGCAAGCCAAAAACATTAAAAATATTTCTACATTCTGACCCCCAAATAGCATTTCTAAGAATGTGCCTAGAGACATTAACAGAAATGAACACAAAAGATGTTTGCCATAGCAATGGTCAGAATAGCGAAGAAATTGGACAGACAAAATTTCCACAATAGGAATTGGCCAATGAAATACAGTAATTTATATTTAAAATAAAATACTATGTAGTAATTAAAAATTTTATCTAGAAAAATAACAATATAGAGAGAAACAGTCATGGATGTGGTTAAATGAAAATAGATTTAAAACAGTATGATTCAGTTTTGTGGAAAGAATAAAATAAAAGTAGAATGAAATGCTTAGTTACACAAAGACTGGGAAAGCATGTACTAGATGGCAGAAGTAGCAACCTCTATTTGGAGGAATTAATGTTTTTTGTTTGTAATCTGCTACTCTTAAATTTTTCTCAATGAAAGAATTTTATCTTAATATCAGAAAAGTTAGAGTTTTATAGAGAAAACGTAAAAAGTGATATCTACAGATTACTGCTGCAGAGGCTTTTGGTCCATCTCTTCGAGATCAGAAGATCAAAGGAGACAGCACCTTCTCCTCCTCCAGGCAAATCTGATTAGTGGGTATGGTTCTGGTTACTTTGTTTTATCTGAAAAATGGAAGATATCACCTACAAATCTGGAATCTTGGTTTCTCTTGAAAAATCAAAAGTTCTGGTGATACTGGGTCCATATTTCTGAATGGCAGCAACTGAGTAGTGGCTGCCCCATTGAAAGACAGCGAGACTGGGAGCCTCACAGCACACATAAGGTAAGTTTGAAACAGGATGGATCTCAGACAGCTAATGTTTGCACCTCTCAAAGGAAGAAGGTTCTGACAAGTGTGACAAATACCCATGTATGTACATATATGTTCACAATAATATATCTTTGACTACACTCAATTCTTCCTTAGTTATCTTTCTTAAGCTTCTAGAAGAAATAACACTAACCAGAAAAAAATTTGCTATATCAATCTTAAGGCAGATATAATAATAATGTATTGGAATTTAGACGTTGAATTCAAAGTCAAGGACTCAAAGCTTTGAATCTCAGAAGGTTCTAGTGTCTCCAGGCTTCATTTTCTTTGTAGCTACATCATTGAACTACAATGCACAAACCTTTATTTAGCAGACACATTGACTGAATGTAATTCCTGTTACCTAGCTCAGTGTGTACGTGATAGTGCAGGTGATAGTTGAATGTTTTACAGCTCTGAGTGGTGGCAAGAACTTACAATATTAAACTATTACAGCTATTAAACTATTTTTTTTTTTGGACGTACTCATTTGTTAGAACACATGAAAGGTGATTTCTGTATCCGCCTATATTGCTCAGCTGGTACAGTCAAGCTGGGCTCTCTTAATCTGTTACATTAAGTGCTGGTCTGACTTTGTAGACCTCTACAGGAAGAAGAGGACACAAGGTAGTGGGTCTTCTTAATGCAGTGTGACTCAAAGTGAAACTTGGACACGCCCTCACAGATCAGGCGATGGGTGTGACTCCCTTCTTTGGTTCCCTGCAGCTCAAACCCCTAGGGGGGGCATGCAGATGGGTAGGTCATGGGGAGCATGGGCTCCGACCCCATGGCAGCACCTAGGGTTGAGTGTTTACAGCTCCTGAAGCTCTAGTGGGAGTGTGTCACAGTGCACTCTTTCAGCTTAGCTGTCCGCAGGTGTCATGTGTTAATCAGCTCAATTAGATCCTCTGCCTTATCACAAGGACAGAAGGCTTTCTGTATCACAGGGTTCTTGCCTTAATGTACCAGAAAAATTGAATCACATATGGGCTTGGAGAATGAGTGCACAGTTTTATTGAATGGTGGAAGTAGCTCTCAGCAGATGGATGGGATCTACAAGGGGGATGGGATGGGATGGGAAGGTGGTCTTCCCCTGGAGTCAGGCCTCTCAGTGGCCCGACTCTCCTCCAACCGTCCCCAGCCATCCCCAAATTCCACGTGGTCCACATCGTACTGCTATCGATGGCCTGCCAGAGTCTGTCAGTGTGTTCTGCCAGTGTGTTCCTCTTGACATCCAGCTACTTGTGTCTGTGCCCACTAGGGTCTCAGGGTTTTTTATAGGCACAGGATGGGGGTGTGGTGGGCCAGGGTGCTCTTGGAAAATTCAATATTGTGGCATGAAAATAGGAGTGTCCATCCTCACTTATGTCCATGGGTACAGGCCCAAGGGTGGAGCCAGGGACCCCACTCTTCTCTACGCAGCACTTCCCTGCCCGCCTCCCATATTAAAAGCACAGATGGGAGGTGTGGAGCCAAAAAAAGGCATGGGACCCTGTGTTTCTCATGAGTGACAAATGCTCATGCTTCTGCCAGCCCTAGGTTCATGTGAGGACAGGCCAGAATATTCAAACTTTTGTTGTTACAAAAGCACTTTATTTATTATTATTATTATTATTATTATTATTATTTTGAGATGAAGTCTCCCTCTGTCACCCAGGCTGGAGTGCAGTGGTGTGATCTCAGCTCACTGCAACCTCCACCTCCTGGGTTCAAGCGATTCTCCTGTCTTAGCCTCCTGAATAGCTGGGACTAAAGGTGCGTGCCACCATGCCCAGCTAATTTTTTTGTATTTTTAGTAGAGACGGGGTTTCACTGTGTTAGCCAGGATGGTCTCGATCTCCTGACCTCATGATCTGCCCGCCTCGGCCTCCCAAAGTGCTGGGATTACAGGCATGAGCCACCGCGCCCAGCCTGAAGCACTCTTTTTAGAGTTGGCCCAAAAGGTAAAATTCATACCAATTGGTAGGCTATAGTCCATTATTCAATATGAGTCTGTGTGTTTGAATTTGTGTGTGTGTGTGTGTGTGTGTGTTAGAGAGAGAGAGATAAAGAGAGACAGACAGAGACAGAGAGCAGTACTGAGCAAGAGAGTGAATGCGCATGGGGAAGAAAGTAAGGAGGAAAGGAAAAGGTTATGTGAATGATAACAAGTAAAAAATAATATTACCGAAACACAAGGGGTTTAGTCTAGGTCCTGCTATTTGCTGCATAGAAAGCCAATGACTGAGACAACAAGTATTGCCAAGGAAGAAGGCTTTAATCAGGTGCTGCAGTCCAGGAGATGGGAGCTCAGTCTCAAATCCCTCTTCCTGATCAACTAAAATTAGAGGTCTATATAGCGGGGGAGAAATGTTAACTATGTATGGGAAAACAGGAATGTGGAAGGGGTAAGGGAGCAATTAGATGAATGAGAGGCTGGTATTTCATTGTCTGGATCTGGTGAGTTTCAAGCTTTAAAACCACAAGGGTTAATTTCTATGTTTATTAAGAAAAATTATCTATGGGATGACTGGATCAGTTTCAGTAAGATAGGCATATTAGAAATAAAGACCATAAGGATTATAAGAACATATAGCTTTCCTCTTTAGATTGTTCCATGGTAAACTTATTTTTAAAAATCCTTACATTTCACTTTTAACTGTTGCCTACTCACTTCTACCATTCTTTGATTACATTTGGGAACAAATGTGGCACACCAAGATAAAGGTGAGAGTGGTTGGAAGAAGAGGAAAAAAATTTATTCATATATTAGGTTATCCACAAAGCTTAAGATATGAGAAAAGTCAGTATTTCTACAACCAGGCCAAAAACTAACTTGTCATTTCAAACTCCTTGGCATTTGGCAGCTTGAAAAATGCTTGCCTGGGCACTTGTTCCTGGTAAAGTGCGAAGGAGAGACGCCTAAGGAAATTGAGCGGTCAGCCTGCTGTTGGCTTAATCCTGGCTCCATTGTCTTCTGATCACATCACCCTTCTTATCTAATTGATCCGATCACTTGTTGAGTTATCTCGTCCAGTTGTTGTCTTCCTGGTACAGTTTTCTATCCACTGTTGCAGAAGTATCTGCAGTAATTCAGGACAGCACAGGTTTTCCCAGGAAAGGGCATTAGTGAAGCTGTCATTCTACCTTTCTGGAGGGCCTGATGGGCAGATTGGAGCTTGAGGTGGTATTGAAGGGTGCAGAGGTTGCTGCTGATCTCCTATGTTTCTCTCTGTTGAACTCAGAATTCAGAATTTTATTTTTAAAAATGTATTTTCCAACTTACCTAATATAAGAGCAACGGGTGTACTTCATGAAAATATTGATTTCTAAGTCCTTTCTTAGACTAGTCCATAGTATTTCTAATCATTACCATTGATTCTTATGATCAGCCAAGTTTGAGGAGCAATTGAAAGATTTATTATTATTTATTTCCAATGTACAGAGCCCTATAGGTCAAAGTTTGCAAATCATCCCCAAATGTCACTATGCGCAAATTATACCTTTGATAAATTTGTATAACACCTTAAAAAATAATTGTGAGGGGCTGGGCATGGTGGCTCACTCCTGTAATCCCAGCACTTTGGGAGGCCAAGGTGGGTGGATCACCTGAGGTCAGGAGTTGAAGACCAGCCTGGCCAACATGGTGAAACCCCGTCTCTACTAAAAATAAAAAAATTAGCTGAGTATGGTGGTGGGCGCCTGTAATCCCAGCTATTCAGGAGGCTGAGGCAGGAGAATCACTTGAACCCAGGAGGCGGA
This sequence comes from Mandrillus leucophaeus, assembly GCF_000951045.1. NCBI lineage: Eukaryota > Metazoa > Chordata > Mammalia > Primates > Cercopithecidae > Mandrillus > Mandrillus leucophaeus. The sequence continues at coordinate 360,982 of NW_012105942.1, forward strand.
GGTTGCAGTGAGCCAAGATCGCACCATTGCACTCCAGCCTGGGTGACAAGAGTGAAACTCCGTCTCAAAAAAAAAAAAAAATTGTTTACATCACTGAAATTAATGTAGTAATATTGTGTTTACAAGGATTTTTCATAAAGCTAAGGATGTACAATAAATACAGTAACCTGATCTTTTTACATTTAAATAAATTGTGCAAAAATATACATAATGTAAAATTTACCATCTTAACCCTTTGTGAGGGTACAATTCAGTGGCAATAAGTATATTCACATTATTGTGCAATCATCACTATTATTCATTTCCAGAACTTTTTCATCATCCCCAAAATGAAACTCTGTACTCATGGAACAATAACTCCCATATTCACCCTGCAGCCCTAGTACCTGGTAACCATTATTTTGCTTTCTATCTCCATTAATTTGACTATTTTAGGTATGCCATGTAAGTGGAATCATACAATATTTGTTCTTTTATGTCTGGATTATTTCTCTCAGTGTAATATTTTCAAGGTTCATTCATGTTGTAGCTTGTGTGAGAATAGCCTTCATTTTTAAGGCTGAATAATATTCCATTTGATGTACATACCACATTTTGTTTATTCATTCACTTGACAGTGGATATTGGGCTTTTTCTTTTTTTTTTTTTAATTATACTTTAAGCTCTAGGGTACATGTGCACAACGTACAGTTTTGTTACATATGTATACATGTGCCATGTTGGCGTGCTGCACCCATTAACTCGTCCGTTTGGGCTTTTTCAATCTTTTGACTATTTTGAATAATGCTGATATGAACATAGGAGTGTGCAAGCAGCTGCTCAAGTCTCTGCTTTAGTGATCTGCTTTTGATAGTTCAAAAATTCAGAGGAATCTTGCTAGGCATGATGGCTCATGCCTGTAATCCCAGCACTTTGGGAGGCCAAGGTGGGTGGATTGCTTGAGGCCAAGGGTTCAAGGCCAGCCTGGCCAACATGGTGAAACCTCATCTCTACCAGAAATACAAACATTAGCCGGGCATGGTGGCATGTGCCTATAGTCCCAGCTACTTGGGAGGCTGAAGCAGGAGAATCGCTTGAACCTGGTAGGCAGAGGTTGCAGTGAGACAAGATTGTGCAACCACACTCCAGCCTGTGCAACAAAAGCAAAACTCCATCTTAAAAAAAAAAAAAGAAAAAGAAAAAAAGAAAAGAAAAGAAAAATCGAAGGAATCATTCAATGTCCTCTGATTTCCTGCTGCATCATCAGCAGACACGGAGACCTATGTGGATCTTCCACGTCTGGTAAAATCCTCTCATTTCCTAAATGGGAACAAGAAATTTCAGAAAAGCCAAGTGACTTGCCCAAGGACACACAGCTAGTTGAATACGGATACCCTTTGTAAAAAAAATCAGGTCTAGCAAAGCAAGTAAAACTAGTTATACTTAAGGATACCAGCCTATAAGGTATTTTCATCTTAATATAAACCAGAAGCCCATGCATGATGACAATTGTGTGTTTCCATCCTTGTATTCCCTGTGCTGAGCATTATAATATGATATACATGTTGTATATACAAAGCCAGATGGATATCTTAACAAAGAGTTCACAACTCCAGCGTCTCAGCACATTGGTGACTTCCAGTCTGTTGACGGGTTGTGATAACTTGATTGTTCTCTTTGCTGCAGCTAGAGCTTCTTCGACGTGTCCAGAGGCTTCAAGCAGCCCCACTTGTTTAATCCACTGTGCATTAAAATTTTTTTTTTTTCTGCATGTCACGATGAACCTGAAAGTTCAAAAAATGCAGGGCTGGGCTAACAAAATGGAATTTGGGAGAACTAGAAACGGATGGACACAGGAATGGTTTGATTCATACTTCTGGTTGCAAGTTAATCTCCAGGGGAGCTTTAAAAAAGCTGATATCCAGCTTCCATATCAGTCCAATTCCATGAGCATTTCAAGAGGGTGGATCATAGGTATTTTTTTAAAGCTCTCCTCTGTGATTCCAATGTGTGGTCAGGGCTGGGAGCCGTGGGTGTTAAGCAAGGCAGAAAGGAAAACAGACGTCCAGAAACAAGGAAAGATGTTTTCATGCGTGTTCCTCCTTCTTGAGTCTTCTCTTGAACTGCATGCAATGGACTCAACGTGGACCCTGATGGAAGCCCGCATGTGGGAGCCGTAAGCAGACAGTACTGGGCAGAGGGATTTCTATGTGTGTCTGGGGTCATTCCCGAGCCCACATTCCTTCTTCCTCACTGCCACCTCTCTCCCAAGTGGGCTCTGGGCTCCTTGCCATTGGGAAGGAACACGGCAGTGTGGAAACAATAAATTATTACAGGTGTTTCTGGTTTTTATAAAGAAAAGCTTGAGCCTTAAGGGAAATTTAGGTGCTTCCCAGGTTTAGAGAGTGTGTTCTGGTGAAACATAAAGACAGGAGGCCTAGACTGGAGAGAAAGTCGTTTGAGAGAGAAGGACCTTGGCCTGCCTTCTTGGTAGCACTGCTGAGAAGACAGCAATGCCCAAGAAAGCAATGCTGTGCTGTGAGTTTGCACAAACGGGAGCCCCGGAGGCCTTGACCAATTTCTTGTGCCCAAGCATGGCCCAGATGTAGTAGTGAGCCTCTGGTCCTGAGGACTGTGTCGACAGGGACAGTGGGTATTTTGATAGAAAACTACATGTCCGATGACCAAAGGCAAGATTCCCCACTAGAGCACCCATTCATTCCCAATGCCTTAGCAGCGCCCATGTCGTAGACTTCATGGCACAGCCCTAGGAAGTAAGAGCGGGAGATCCCCAGGAAGGGCTGAGGTTGCTTATCTTTCTCCTTACCCTGGTGGAAGTGGGGCTCAGAGCCATGAACTTAGTATTCATGGGAATATAAATTCCCATGGAACAGTGGAAGATTCATGTCTTGTGCTCCTGAGCTATTGGACTGAGATTTATACCTGTGTGCTGACACTTTCTTAAACAGTGAGGTAAGTCATAAGATATTAAGAGAAACTGGAGGCGACTAAACATGAATTAGGTGCACCATAACATCATGTTATGCTTCCATTATGACATTTGTCACCTAGGAATAAAATTGATTACAGACCTGTGTTTTCCCCCATTAGACTTTGTGTTATTTGAGAGCAAGGGTTGTTTCCTATCCAACTTTGTATTTTTAGTGCTTAGTGGCACGAAGGAAGTCATCAATTCATAATGAGTAAATGAACTGAATAGGGAGGAGCTAGGAGGGGAAGGAAGCTCAAAGCAAAAGAGAGTCAGCAAACCTCACCACAGCAACCAGTTTTAATGGCTGTCAAACAGATAACTACAGACTCTGAAATACAGGCAATTTTCACAGCTGGAGAAATTATCTTTCTCTAGTCATAATTCATAAAACAATTACCTGCTCAAACAAATATTATAAGATGTTTTACAGCAAATTTGATGTACAGTATTATATCTTATGTAATATAATTTGTGGTGCAGAACAGGTCTGATGATGAAATGGTTAAAGAAAATAACATAGATTTATTTGCACAGAGTGCCCTTAAGAGTTCCTAAACATTGAAGCTATTACTTCGAGCCTATCAGGAGAATGGTATTACGTTGGAACTCTTCGCACCTAGAGGGTCTACATCACAATCCAAAGTATATAATGTGAATGTTCAGCAGGTTGGGAAGCCCAGCAGTAACTGCTGGGCAGGGAGACTTGGTTGTGCTGTTCAGTTCATGTCCAGAACGTGGTGGTCTGCTGTCCTTAAAGGTAAGGCTAGGTTTGTTCACCTCTTCTTCCTCTTTTTTTTTTTCTTTTTTTTTTTGAAACAGAGTCTTGCTCTGTCTCCCAGGCTGGAGTGCAACGGTGCAATCTCAGCTCACCGAAACCTCTGCCTCCTGGGTTCAAGCGATTCTCCTGCCTCAGCCTCCCGAGTAGCTGGGATTACAGGCACCTGCCACCACACCCAGCTAATTTTTGTACTTTTTTGTAGAGATGGGTTTCACCATGTTGTCCAGGCTGATCTCGAACTCCTGACCTCAGGTGATCCACCTGTCTCAGCCTCCCAAAGTACTGGGATTATAGGCATGAGCCACTACGCCTAGCCTCTTCGCCTCTTCTATGCACAGTCCTTGGACCTTTCCTGTTTAGCTTGGGACACAGTGGTTCCTCAATAAATATTTGTTGAATAAATTGAATGAGCAAACATATTCAGACCTGCTTACAGAACTCTTATTAACAAATCTTGTAGTCAAGATGAAGAAATATGGGTTGGGTGCTAAGACAGTAAGGAAGAGTTAAAATTGGTTGAATACTTACACCTGAAAAGTTCTGAGGCAGCTACGTTTCACCTGGGGGAAGATTCTCAGTGTCTTGCCCCTCAGTTTAGCCTTTAGTCATGTTCTGCTCAACAGTGCTATTAATGACTTAAATAAGAAAATAAAGATTTCAAAGACCTAAAAATTGTGTGCCTGGGTACAACGCATTCTTAATTATAATAGAAATAACATTATCATGATAGAAAATATGGAAAATATATAAGGAAAAATATTTAAATCTTATAACATATTTTAATGGTTAAGATAATACACAGTTTATTATTTAATTTATATTTATTTCATACTTCTGTCATTTTGCCTGATATAAAAATTTTTTCACACATTATTCAACTTTCTAAAATGTAATTTTTAGGCCAGGCACAGAGGCTCACACCTGTAATCCTAGCTCTTTGGGAGGCTGCAGCGGGCAGATCACTTAAGGTCAGGAGTTCGTGACCAGCCTGGCCAACATGGTGAAACCCTGTCTCTACTAAAAATACAAAACTTAGCCAGGTGTGGCAATGGCTGCCTGTAATCCCAGCTACTGGGAAGGCTGAGATAGGAGATCCACTTGAACCTGTGAGGCGGAGGTTGCCATGAGCCAAGATCGCACCATTGCACTACAGCCTGGGTGACGAGAGTGAAACTCCGTCTCAAAAAAAGAAATAAAAAAGTAATTTTCAGTGATAGCATTTCAATTTGCAGAAGTATGAATTAATTAGACATCCCTTTTAAATGCTGGGTGTTTCAATTGTTTCCGTGTGTGTGTATGTGAGTTATTGAAGACAATGCTATGCCGATCCCCGTTTTTCATAGGCGGCTCGTAGGTAGTTCAAGGATTATTTCCTTTAGCGATCAGGAATATTCATTCAAAGGTTATGAACAATTATAGTTTGGATTTTTTTTTCCAAACTGTTTTCTTGAAGGAACGTTCCAAAAATGATCCTACATAGCATACACTAGCACTGAACAGCAGAACTCTCTGTTTTGATGGAAGTGTTCTATATCTGCATTAGTCAGTTTTGTGGCTCCTACCCCATGGTTGTTGAGCTTTAAAATGTGAATAATATGATTGGGGATACAAATTTTAATTTTATTTAATTTTAATTAAGTTAAATTCAAATAACCACATGTGGCTACTGTAGTAGACATTACAGATAGACAGTTCCTGGATCGATAGTGACCCAGGAACTTGTCAGTGTCCACCCACAGCCTCACAGGCCTAGCCAATACCGTGTAGGAAAGGCCTTTGTCCACTGTCTGGGGAATTCCATTGCAACTAGAGACCATGCTGCCCAGGATAGGCTGGAAAGGGAACAGTCTTACATCAGACTGATTGGTGTTTAAAAGACCCCAAAGGATTGGACAAGGCCATTATAGATTTCTCAGAGGCACAACTTCTACTCAGATTTTGAGAGTTCCCAAGCAGGATCGAGTTCAGTTACCGATGGCGTTAATGGGCTAATTAATTCACTCTTTACAGGCTGTCTTACTATCCTGTTTCATTTTTCTGCTCCTTTCCTAGTATTTATTTGCATCCAAGGTCTCTCAGGATCCACTTCTTGGAAAACCAAAATTAAGAGTGCTACTCATTCCAATAATACATCTACCTGTCAGCACAATTGGAAACACTATGTTCTGAGAGTATACAGCTTACAAGTTCAAGTGATGGAGTAAAAAAAGTAAGGTTTATATGTTGGTTCTCCTCCTTTCTGGATGTATGACTTTGGACAAGTTACATAACCTAAACCTCCTTTTCCTCGTCTGCGAAAAGAAAGATCATAACTGTACTTGGTTCATAAAACTGAGGTATCACAAAAAAGCTATGAGCAAATGCTAGCACTTAGCATTTATTGCTCCTTTATTATTTCTTTTAGTAATGGTATGGCTTGAAAGGGGCACTTGACATTATTTGCTGAGAAACCAATATTTTTAATGAAAAAATTACAATATTTTTCAAGATGCTTTTTGAAGGAATTGGCCAGTGGGAAGATAAAGGGAGCATTTCAGAGATGTGGCACAAGTTTCAGGTCATGTGCTGCGTGACACGAGCTGAGATTACTGTGCCAAGCTTCTGATCAGCAGAGACAAGGCCGGCTGTGCTACAGGAAGGACAGCACAACGAGTTTTCCAAACTGCAAAGTCTGAAGGCACAGTCTCCCATAGGGCTTCCCCTACTTCAGGCACCAACTGCAAGTTCAGGGGTCTCCAGGGCTACCCTCACTTCTGGCTAGCTGGGTGGCTACAAATTTGTGGATTTCCACGACCCCCCTAGGTCCAATAATTCACCAGAAAGACTCACAGAGCTCATTTAAGTGCTGTACTTACTATCACAGTTATGATTATACTTTAAGTTCGGGGATACATGTGCAGAACGTGCAGGTTTGTTACATAGGTATACACGTGCCATGGTGCTTTGCTGCACCCATCAATCTTATTAGACAACTTTTAACTCTCTGCCTTGATTGTTAGTGATCATTGAGGCTTTGGATTTCACACTAAAAATGGAAAGGATTTGATTTAAATTTCAGATGAACAGAAGCTTCACACTGTCCCCCCAGCAGTCCAGCAATGTGAATGAAAAGCAAATGAGGTCATCAAGGAACCCGAGCTGAATGGAGGAAAAACTGTCAAGCATCTGGTTGAGCTTCCATTCAACAGAGATTTTTTAGGAAGGAATCACTTTAAAAAGCAAGACAGGCTGAAAAGCGATATTTGTTCTTGGGGGTAAGTTGGTTTCTCTTTTTAAATCCAAACCCTGAAGGAGAATCACTTGAATTCTATCATCGTGGAAGCTTATGGGCTGAATTTATAAGATTAATCTAGTGTTCAAGGTGTAGAAATCAACTTTATTTTAAAAATTAATCTTACGAAACATTCTCTCTAATACAAACTAGTGGCTTTTGCAGTTAAGACCAAATTACTTCCTTTTAAAAAGTGAGGTTTATGGATAATCTTTTCATATACCTCTGCAACCTGAATAGAGCCCCACACAATGCTGCATATGTCATTTATTACAAGTATCACAATTTGTAGAATGAATTTCCCAGAGAACGAACACCAGGTTAAAATTAAATGCATTTGTCATGTTTGCAGAAATTTTGGTAGATATTGCCAAACTGCCCTCAATAGGGATTTATCATTTATGTTTTCACTGCTGTTAGCAACGTAGAAGAGTGGTTTCTAACTCTCATCCTTCCTTGTCATTCATTGGAAGTCGCCAAACTATGGGGTTTTTGTCACTCGTATGTAGTTAGCTGAGGCTTAATTTTTGCTTCTCTTATGTGTAAAGTTAATTATTTCTTCATATGTTCAAAATCCTTATTTATTTATTTATTTGTTTGGTTGTTTGTTTGAAATGGAGTTTCACTCTTGTCACCCAGGCTGAAGTGCAATTATTTATTTTTATATAAAGTGCATATTTCTCTATTAGGTTGTTTGACTATTTCTTCCCAATATCAATAAGAGGTTTCTTATTAATTAATTAATGTTTAATTCATGTTCAATAAATGACATACATGTAAAGGGGACAATATGATACATTTTGACACACACGTATATATCCATGAATATATGGCTATCCATTCATATATATCTATATCTGTATTTTCATAAAACGATTATCATAATCAAGATAATGAACATTTCCATCACCCCAGAAGTTACATGTCCCAGATCACTGCCAAATCTGCATAGCAAATTTGACCTAATGTGTAAGATGATGGTTGTCCTTGACCACATACAGAGCTCTGTTCAGAGTCAGCCTACCACTGGTTTCCTACCCTACAGATAGGAAATGGGTGATCCATGCTTTAATATTCACTTGTCATGTCAAAAATTGAAAACTAATTTTTCTTTACACTCTAATCTTTATACATTTTTTCTAAACTGTTTGAATACACAATAAACTTTAAAAGGAAATAGAGAGACAGGCACCATGGCTCATGCCAGTAATCCCAGCATTCTGGGAGGATTACTTGAGCCCAGGAGTTCGAGACCAGTCTGGGCAACATAGGGAGACCCTGTTTCTACTAGAAATAAAAATAAATTAGCCAGGCATGGTGGTGTGCACCTGTGGTCCCAGCTACTCAGGAGGCTGAAGTGGGAGGATCGCTTTAGCTTGGGAGGTCAAGGCTGCTGTGAGTGGTGATCGTGACACTGCACTCCAGCCTGGGCTACAGAGCATAACCCTGTCTCAAAAAAAAAAAGGAAATAGGGAAATCGTAGTTCTTTAAATTGACAAATTGAATTTATATTTTGACTTTATAAGGTAATATGAAAACAACTAAGTTTTTCTCTGATGTAACTTGCTTAAATGTAATCATATTGTCTTCTGGCACAACTAAATCATATTGTGTGTAGTACTCTCATCATTCGACTCTAATGTAAAACTTATTTTTGCAAGTCGTTTTTTACAGACCAATTCCAAGTCTTTGCACTGAGTTTGAAAATAATAATTTTATTCCCTGCTGTGCTTGAGCATTGTAGTGAGCTTTGAATTTGATAGTGGCTTCTTTAATGATGTCATTTTTCTTTTAAATTCCTTTTCATAGATTGGAAATCTAGATCATTAAGTATAAGGTCACTATTATTAGATTGAACACAAAGTATCAGCAGTTAAAAAAACTAAAAGGAAGATTTTCTACCTGGATCACGGCCTGAGGTTTTCAAAACATATAGCTAAAATGATATGCTTTTAGACTCTCAAACTTTAGGTAAAAAGACATTGTGTTGAGTCTAAGTCAATTGCTTCCTCAAAAGTTATAATAGAGTAATTGCTTCTCAGTATTCAAAAATGTTTAAGAAACAAGTAAGTATAGCATATGGTTTTATGTTCAAATTATGTAGTAGAGGCTAAATTTTTCAATTTGTATTTAAGTACAATGAGAATAACAACAGTAACATTTACTGAGCAATTTATATGTCCCAAGAACTGTGCAAATGATTTACAAAATGATTTACAGGTATTATATCATTTACTCCTCTGTGCGGTAGCACTATTGTTATGTTCACTCTGTAGTTGAGATGTAGAGATGTAGAAAAACAACTTAATAGTTAATAAAGAAAGCTGCTGGTTTTTGAACCTAGAGGTCAAACACCCAATACACATACCCTAACAGATTATTAAATCATTAGATTTTAATAATACTATCAAGATGTTAATAAAGATTAGATACATCTATTACAGATTTTTAAATGAGTGCATTGATTTTATTTCTCCAAGTCTTTGTATACAAATTATTTATGAATTTTATTTAATAGCAAAACACTTCAAACTATCTAATTTTAAAAGGAATTTTGTGGAAGTTTTGATTAAATATGGTGGATTACACATATGTGTTAATCTCTGCAAAATAGTCTGTGCTGTTTTGTTGTACAGAATGAACTGACAAAGACAGTGGAAGTTAGACCTCAGGTCACTTTCCCTGTCCTAAGTAAATTATAGTTAAGAAAACAGCAAGAAAATGATTGACTTTTTTTTTGAGACAGAGTCATGCTCTGTCACTTAGGCTGGAGTGCAATGGCATGATCTCGGCTCACTGCAACCCCTGCCTCCTGGGTTGAAGCAATTCTTCCACCTCAGCCTCCTAAGTAGCTGGGATTATAGGCACCCACCACTGCAACTGGCTAATTTTTGTATTTTTAGTAGAGATGAGGTTTCACCATGTTGGCCAGGCTGGTCTCAAACTCCTGACCTCATGATCCACTCACCTGGGCCTCCCAAAGTGCTGGGATTACAGGCGTGAGCCACCGCGACAGGCCATGATTGACTTTTTATATTACCCAAGTTATCATGGCCAGTTTTATTATGGAATTAGTAGTTCTGGTTACTTGTCTATTTCATTAGATGAAAATATTGGCGTTTTGTCATTTGCATTAATCCAGGAATTTTAGTCTGTTAAAGTTTTAACTTTCTCTGTTATGTTTTATAATTTTCCTTTTGACTATAGGCTTTTTATTTTGAAAGATTTTTCCCTTGTATCAACTTCATATAGTTACAAACAGAAAACTAAGAAAAGATTCAGCCATTTGCATTACATTACAATCAATGAAATATTGCCCAATTTTATCCAACCCTGCTAATAATAGAAAACCAACTCAAACTTAGCATTTTTGAAAATTCGTCATCATTCTTAACTTTATTATAGTTTTATTATAATTAATGACTACTATGTACTACATTAATTAAAAAATAAAGCTGTGCTGATTTTTCTAAAAATTGTTTCTCCATCTTCAGCAGTTCAGGAAGAATCTGTTGATTATGAATTGTTGAGGACTGAAGGTCAAGGGGTCTGGGTAGTGAGAAGCTACTATTCTGTTTCACAAGAAATATGTCTCAATTAATGGTAACTTGTTATTCAAATTATTTCTGAACACGTATTTTAGTTGTATGCATTACAGCACCCCTCCACTCTATTATACTCGCATAATTCCTTGTATATATAATTGTTTCTTACCTAGTTCTCATCTCTCATCTTTTTGCAAAGAACTTGGCATTTTGTACTTGGTGCATTTTGAATTGATCTAAATTTCTGAGCTCTCTTGAAGTTCTTTTACCCAAAACTGCTGCTCAATGATCGTTCAAAGGATAGAAATGATAGAGATATATTTTGATAAGAGTCAGACTTTTTATTTAACTGCCTTAAAATGTCTAACAATTAGTAATAGTTGTCATTATTGATTGCTGGATACTTCAAATACATATGCATTTATACTTCACCTTAATCCTTTGAAGCCAATGTTACCATCCTTATTGTATACACAAGGAGAGTGAGGCTCAGGGAGGTGAATACATTACCAACTCAAACTACTAATAAGTGTCTTAACCAAGATTTGAATCTGATCTCAATAAGGGACTGTGTCTAAAAGTAAATGCAACCTCCAAATTGATTCAGGTGATACTTCAGGTTAGTTTATTAGTTGTGAGAATTCAGTGATTTCACGTTTGTGATTATTAGAAGGAATGCAAATGTAGGGTATTTAAAAATATTTATTTGGCAAAATTCCAATTCCAAGTCTAGGAAACATAAAAAAGATAAATGCTAAACCCATTTAGCTGTTGTTTTTGCAAATTTAAGTCACAATGAAAATTAATTTGAATTAATTCTCAAAATAGGTGATTAAAATAAAAGAAAAAAGAATTAAAGATGTTGAATGTTCTCAATCATCATATTTTTAGTTTGTTTTATAATTCAAAGTATTCCAAAGTCATACACATTTATAAAAAAACAAATTTTCAGCATTGTCAATATTTTGTAAAATGAAATTCATTCAGGGATAACTATGTGCACAGAGGAAGAAACCCAACCGTCTATGACTGGGGATTAATATTTATGCCACCAAAGTTGACAATTAAGTCAAATAATTGATAGTTATTAAAAATGAAAAAATATTGTGGGAAGATAGCAAGTGGATTATTTTATCAACTAATATTCTTTTTCTCCCTATACAAAGTAGCATATAAAGATATTTGGAAATCAAGAATAATTACTTACTTTTAGTTCTATCAAGTCAATTCTTTAAAATAATATGAGGAAGGAGGAACAATAGCAAGAGATCATGCTTAATTATTTTAAAGAGAAAGGGAGAGAAAATTGTCTCTTGCCATTTGTGAAGAATGATTAAAAGACAAGTAAAAGTACACACACAAAAAATACTTGGTCTAGGAAATACATGATTCTAAAAGGACCCTAGGAAAGAGTATGAGCAAGAGGGGAAACTGAGCCCATGCTGTCCACATGCCCACATGGACATGGTAAACACATTACTTCTTGGCCATATCTGGACCAGGAAGGGATGGAGAAAACAAGGTAGATGAGAGAAATGTTCTTAGTTTCCCAGATTTGTTTGTTTGTTTGTTTTGAGACAGAGTCTCACTCTGTTATCCAGGTTGGAGTGTAGTGGTGCAATCTTAGCTCACTGCAACCTCTGCCTCCTGGGTTCAAGTTATTCTCCTGCCTCAGCCTCCCAAGTAGCTGGGATTACAGGTGCCCACCACCATACCTGGCTAATTTTTGTATTTTTAGTAGAGTTGGGGTTTCACTATGGTGGCTAGGCTGGTCTCAAACTCCTGATCTAAAGTGATCTGCCTGCCTCGGCCTCCCAAAGTGCTGGGATTACAGGTGTGAGCCATTATGCCTGGCCACTTTCCCAAATTTTAAGAGGAGGAGCAGAATGCTTGAGGAACACCTAAGAGACGATGTCTGAGAGAGAGGCATCAAACAGAGGGCCAGAGAAGTGGATTAACTCTCCTGAGGCTACATGGCTACCTTGCAAATGCAGATAAAACTGCCTCTATTGCCTGATTACTAGTTTCTCACACTTTCCAGCATATTGTGAAATGGTGTGAGGTGTACCATTTTCTAGGGTCTGCTTTGCAACCGTGAGCGAAAGATGAGTAAACTATAAACCATCTATAGTGGCAGCTTAGAAAATACCTATCTTTAGATATATTGAGGCACTTACATAAGCCATTATGAGACTAGATTGATGGAAAAATTTACAAAGAAATTTTTAATATTACATCATTAAAGAGAACTTAGCCAGTGAAGGCATTTTTTGATTCACCAAATAATATTTATAATTAATTCTATAAATACAGATTTACAGGAGTTAAGAGCAAGAAGACATCTAAGAAGTATAAAGTCCAACTATTTCTATTATAGATTGAACACTGTAGAGGGGAGGTAAGAGAAAGAGAGGTGAAGAACAAGCAAGCTCCTGGGTCACTTGTCTGAGGTCTCACAGTAAGTGAGACAAAAAAATGCTACAAGCCAGCGCATTCCAATTTCTAAGTAAAAAAAACACAAACTTATATAAGTAGGTTGGTTTCCATTTTGAGGGGCAAGTTTTGCTCTGAACTTCTCTTCTTTCCTTTCCACTGCAGAAAGTTGGTTCCTGGACCTAAGAAAAATGTGCCAAGTCACCTGACACACTCACTGTGGGTTGACTGGAAGACAAGCTAGTTGAGACCAGGGCTCCCTACTCTTAATAGGAGGAGTGTGTCCAAGCTCAGCTTCCCAGAGCACTGCTGGCTTCTCACATTGCTGGGCAGCCAGTACCATGTAAATAGCTGACAAGCCAAATCCATTCTGTATAAAGCCTTATTAAAAGGCAGAGCACCAGAAGATTTGGGGCCCTCTCCTGGAATGCAAACCCATGCTGTACATGTTATCAGCACAGCGCCTGGTATTATTATGTCCCTTCATGGAGAAAACAGAAGGACAAGATTTCCTGCATTTTCTTCTTTTTCTAACCTTAGCTCTGGAAGGTTCCTCTTCTCACGGACATTTTCCTTAACCCATACTGTAAGATGCTGTGGAATTCTCCTGCAGTCCTAAGGCACCCAGGGCTGATGACCCCAATTCATACAATAAGCACCAAATCTCTATGTGTCTTAATAAAAGATCCACAGGACCAAACAGAGGCAAAGAGGGAACACGTGGAATAAGCTGTAATGCTCAGAGATGGCAAAATGTCAGAGAGATGAGTAATCATAGACGTGTGTGGGATCAGAGGCAAAGGAAAATTCTTTCCATCCTGTTAAATTATTGGCTCTGACATCAATTTCGAAAATAGTCTAAACCAATTTATGAAAAGTCTGTAATAACATGTCATAGGGAATGCTGTGGTTTAAATGTGTCCCTCAAAAGTCATGTGTTGGAAACTTGATCCTCAATGTGACTGTGTTGGGAAGTGGGACCTTTTGGGAAGTGTATAGGTCATGAGGGCCCTTCCCTTACGAATGAATTAATGCTGTTATTAAAAGGGCTTATGAGGTTTGATTCTCTCTCTTCTGCCCTTTTGTGAGGACACAGAGTCTGCCCCTCCCTTGCCCTTCCACCATGTGAGGACTCAGAAAGAATGCCCACACCGTATGCTAGTTCCTTGTTCTTGGACTTCCTGGCCTCAGAATTGTGAGGGAAGAAATTTTTGTTCCTTATAAATTATGCAGTCTCAAGTATTCTGTTATAGCAGCATGAAGCAAAGACAGTGGACATCTGTCTTTATCTGGACTGCCTCCTCTGCTTCCACTAGTAATATCACCTCAGTATCTTGGAGGCACACTTCCTTCTTCTGTTGAATTCCTCCTTGGCGAACTGTCAGTCAAGATGCCCCAGTAGCCCCTGGCCAAAGGAGGCAACAGGACTCCTGATGGGCCAGTCAGACTCTCTTTGCCAGACATTTGAATATTGATCAGAGTGATACAAGTCTAGAAACAACTTTAGCTGATCTATTGGCCCCCTGAAGAACCTGTTTTGTACTTAAGCCTCCTTTTTTTTTGAGATAGAGTCTCACTCTTGTTGCCCGGGCTGGAATGCAATGGTATGGTTTCGGCTCACTGCAACCCCTCCCTCCTGGGTTCAAGTGATTCTCCTACCTCAGCCTCCCAAGTAGCCGGCACTACAGGTACATACCACCACACCCAGCTAATTTTTGTAGTTTTGGTAGAGACAGGGTTTCATTGTGTTGGCCAGACTGGTCTTGAACTCCTGACCCTGTGATCCACCCACCTCAGCCTCACCAAGTACTGGCATGAGCCACTGCACCTGGCCTTAAACTTCCTTTGGTTCTGTTTGCTACCCTAAAACTTTTCAATCAATTTTCTTTTTTACTTAGTCTTTGTTTCTGTGACTTGCCACCAATTACTCCTTACTAATGTATAAGAAAATTTCTTTATATTAAATTAAAAAGCAAAATAGAAATATTTTAATACTAATATGAACAAAACTTTGAAAAATTTCTTAAATTTGGAATAAAGATCCAAAAGGAGAGTATTTAACGTTATCATCCATCCCTGAAAAATGGGATAGAGTTAATTTTTTCCTATACTACATTTTATTTTCTTTTTTTAATTTTAACTTTAATTTTTTTTTAAGAGGGCATGCCTGGGAAAAAACAGCCACAGGTGTTTCTGTGACTGTGTTTTTCCCACCTATTCTACATTTTCAGTAATGAATTTTCATTGTCTTTTAAAATGAACTTTATTTTTAAAAGTATATTTAAGAGACTGATATTTTTCTGGATCAAATCCATTTGTTTAATGTGGCTCTGAAAATATGGCAGGAAATTCAGTCCTGACTCCTACCAAACATGCTACCACCACCACCAGCAACAAAAAACAGTGGAAAACTTTAAGGATAAATGTCAATATTATCTGTTACGATTCTTTAGCTACTCATATTATCATAACCTTTCAATGCAACAGTATCTAAAGCCCATCAAGGGAGAATAGGTTGGCAATTTTTTTTTCTATAAAAGGCCAAAGAATAAATATTTTAGGCTTTTTTGGCTAAACAGTATCTGTCTCAGCCACTCAACTCGGCTATTGTAGTACAAACACCGCCATAGTAAATATGTCAATAAGTGGGTGTGGATGTGTTTTAATAAAACTTTATTTACAAAAACAGGCAGTAGGCCAGATTTGGGCCACTGACAGTAGTTTGCCAACCCCTAAATTATACATGAAAAGTTCTTGTTTTCAAGAGCTTGACTTCAGGTAAGGGAAAACATGATAAGTAAACAAGACATTTTGGATAGTAATACGTGCGAGAAGGGAAGTCAAACAGGTAATACATTAGAAGATGACCTGAAAGTGAAGGCTCTACTTCTTTGACATTTACAGGGAGGACCTCTCTGAGGAATAAGAAGGAAGTGGCCATGTAAGGATCTGGGAAGAACAGGCTCCAAGCTGAAATTATAGCAATGACTTGTAAAATAATATCCAGAGCTGGCCTGTCCAAAGAGCTCTCTCTCTGCTAAAATCTGGAAGCTGAGGCACAATAAGGACACTGAGATGCACTGTGAGGAGTAAGATGTGGGGAAATGCAGTTGCCAATGGCTTGCCTTCAGCTTAGGAAGCACAGTTAGCTCTGGTGGCTGACATCCTTTTGATAGCTGGAGTCAGGCACTGCCAGGTGAAGAGAGCAAGTCTTGGGGTCAACAGCAGGTGTCAGCTGTGACAATAGCTCAGCTCCTTCATTGCCTAGGGTATCTCAGGGATTCTGCAATGCAGTCCCATGGTGCAGAGGCATCCATCCACTAGCCTGAGTGTAGTTTCACATCACAGAAGCAAAGAGCAACAGCCTCCTCCCCAAGTGGTTCCCCCGCTACAATCCCAAGAACCTCATCTTTCTTTCACAGCCACCCATGTGTGAAAGGGCACATGACCCAACAGGGCCAAATGCTTGTCAATTATGTCTCCACCAAAATCCCTAACTACTTTTCTGTCCTGGTAGGATGGGTTAGATAAGTGGAAAGGAATTTTAGGTCCTTTTGTTTCTCTCTTCCTTAAAACTTTGAACCTAAGAAGGTTGCTCGCTTCCTCTTCTCTGATCCCACCAGCATTTGCTGAGTCCTTCAAGTAAAGGCTTCTCCTAAGCAGAAGACACCTCTACCTCTACCTCTCCATGGCTCACCACCACTTTGCTAAGAGAGGAAAGAATACAAGACGGAGGGGAAGAGAGAATTGGAACTGACATCTAAAGTACCAGAAGCTGTGTATTCCTTAAACATTATTTCACTTAATCTTAGCAATCTCCTTACAAGATGAGTAGCATTTCCATTTTTCAGGTTAAGAAACAGGCTTAGCAAGGTTTAATAATTTGTGCAAAGTTACATAGCTATTAAGTACAGAACTAAAATTTGGCCTGAGTTCTTATCGAATTCTAGGCTCTTTCAACTCTGAAAAATACTGTGTGCTAAATATATGTGCATATAATTCCATGAACCCTTTAAAAACTATGGGGATCAATGAATATGGGCATTTTCCCAAAGGTGCAATAATTGGGAAGAATAGTATCTCTTATGTTACACACACAGACACAAGCGCACAACCATATGCACACACCACAAACACAACATTAACTATATAATAAAAAATTTCAAAATGTATCTGCTGCTACTTGAATGTTGTTGTGTTCTCAAACAGTCTCATGAATATATACGTCTGCAACTTTCCACTTGATTTTGGATTTCTCGTTTATGAGCCTAGATAAAAAGAGTGGGTAACCCATTAAATTCTCATTAGATAAATGAGTAACAAAATTTTAATCAGTTTGCAAGTACAAAAAAGAAGATAGATTTCAAATAATGGCTCTTTTTCTGTATAAGTAGGACTATTAAATTTGTTCCTAGCAAGTAGAAAGTACATTTTAATTGGGCTATGCAATTTAGTTTTATTGGTTTATTTGATTTAAAGGAAAATATTTCATGCCTGTGACAAAGACAGATAAAACTTCTATTCAAAAGACAATTTGTAGCTCCACTAACCTTAGGATGTGTCATAAAAGCATGTAAATGATTGAGAAACATCTCTGCTAGCATTTTCCATTAGGAAGGCACCAAGTGTACTGAAGAACAGGCTCAAGGTCATTATGTCTGGGTTTGATCCTTGGCTCCTTCATTCTCTAGCTATGCAATCTCCGGTAAAGTACTTAATATTTCTGTGCCTTAGTTTGTTCACCTACAAAATAGCGCAGTAGGGCTGGGCACAGTGGCTGATGCCTGTAATCCCAGCACTTTGGGAGGCCTAGGCAGGGGGAATCACCTGAGGTCAGCAGTTCGAGACCAGCCTGACCAATATGAAGAAAGCCTGTCTCTATTAAAAATATAAAAATTAGCCAGGTGTGGTGCTGTGCACCTGTAATCCTAGCTACTCAGGAGGCTGAGGCAGGAGAATCACTTGAACCCAGGAGGCAGAGGTTGCAGTGAGCCGAGATCATGCCACTGCCCTCCAGCCTGGGTGACAGGGCAAGACTCCATCTCAAGAAAAAAAAAAAAAAAAAGCAAAATAGTATACAGATGTCACAAGGTTGCTGTAGTGATTAACCAAGATGGTGCTGTAGAATCATATATAACAAAGCCGTAAAACGATACCGGGCCCCTAGTGATCCCTCAGTATATGTTTGCTATTTTTGCTTCCAAAACATTTTCTAGGGGGACATTGAAAAGAAGATTGTTAGGACACATGCATGGAAAACAGTATTGTGACTGAAGTGTTTTGATGTGCTCGTGGGCTGTATGAATTCTTATATAGGGTGAACTCCGCAGAAGTTAACGAATTCATTTGAGTTAGGAATATTCTGGATGCATATCTATGAATGTTTCTCGGAAAATGTACCACAAGACATTGGAACTACAGCCAAGGCACTGCCATTTTCTATAAGAACTAAAGTTGTGTGGAAAGTGCTAGACTACTTTGAATAGTGATTAAAAGTTGTTTCTGCTGCCAAAGACAAGTAGAAAATACACTATGATCAGAAATGTCTAGAAGATTGTAGAAGGACTCTTAGCTTTGGAAAGGAACAAGTATTGCTATTTCAATATGACACTTTTATATTTCATCTTCAGATCCAACTCATAGTTTTCAAAACTCCCACTTTTTTTCAGGGTGCCATGTGTTTCCAAGTATAAACAAGGGAAAGTGTGCTCTCTCACAGCTTCTATGTGATGACACTCTGAATTCAGACTTACACTGGACTCAAAGAGTGGAACTGATGCTCCACTTAGGCTGGAGGTCACTGGCACCTGCCAGGAGGAACAGCGCTATTGCACTGTGTCTTTTGAAATCTGATAAAGGAAAGCAGTCTCTGAGCGCACATTGGTGGCCACAACACAATAAACGAGGCTCCCAATAAGCTTAAACTTCTTCTCAACCTTCCTTTGGAGCAGAACCACGTACTGGCCTCAGAGAGTGTAATGAAACTCTTGAAATGTATGTAAAACTGTACGTAATAGGGTAGGGCAGGAATTCTATGAGATGTCAACTGAGCTAGCTACTTAAAATTTATTCCAGCCTCTTTCATATCTTAGAGGTGGTGATCAAATGTTGTCCTGCAACATTTGTGTTTCTATTTTGTGGCAAATCATGTGTGTGTGTTTCCCTCAGTTACATGAATATAGGAGAAGGTAGGAGAATGGGAAAGGTGCAATAGAAACTTTAGTAACTCTCAAATCTGTCACTTATTGAAATTTTGTTCATGCAAAGCCAGTTGCAGGGAAGCATAAATCAGTCTGCAAACTGAATTAGCTGCCCACTCAACAGTCATTCCCCCAGTTGCAAGCATCAGAAGCAATTCACACAGTAAATAGAGAAAGAGTTTTTTTAAAAGATGTTCAGAAGTTCATAGAATAATTGAGAATCCTGGAGAACAAAGATCAAGGCTAAGCTTCCAGAAAATATATTAAAAATCAAGACATACAAACATATGAAAAAATATTAAATATATATGTACCTTGTTTTATAGACTTTAAAACAGTGTAAATATGTTACATAATTATAAACAGTAAAAATTTTAAAAGCCATCTCTAAAAACTGAAAGCAAAATGAAACAAAGAAACACAATAGTATATCAAGTTGGAAGTGTAACCACACAAAAGAAGAATTGTTTCAAATACCTTAAAAACACATTAATTTGACTATACACGACTAGTGGGTACACCCTAAAGACCAAGAAAAATCAATTATAAGCTGTTTTCGGTAATCATGTCTTGGAGCTAGTATTGGCGTATATATATAGAGAGAGAGAGGGAGAGAGAATGTTGCTTGTATATTAAATGGGTAATTACGGTGATGCTGGAAAATGGTATTTTAGTTGTGGGAAAGAGCAAATACAAATGCACAATTCAGCCAGGCGCAGTGGCTCATGCCTGTAATCCCAGCACTTTGGGAAGTTGAGGCCAGTGGATCACCTGAGGTCAGGAGTTCAAGACCAGCCTGACCAACATGGTGCAACCCCATCTCCACAAAAATACAAAAATTAGCCTGGCATGATGGTGGGTGCCTGTAATCCCAGCTATTCAGGTGGCTAAGGCAGGAGAATGTTTTGAACCCGGGAATCGGAGGTTGCAGTGAGCCTAGATTACGCCATTGCACTCCAGCCTGGGTGACAAAGTGAGACTGTCACAATTGAAAAGGTAAATCTGAGTTGGAAATAACATTATGAACATATGATTTATTTTCAATATATATTACTTTAACTACTAAAAAGTCCTAGAAACAATGAGCACTCCTAGAACCCAGGTTATTATTATTTCTAAATACCATTTCCAAAGGAACCAGCTCTCCTTGGAGAAATGACTGATTTCAGGTCTAGAGCAAGAAGTGAATAAAATAAGCCTGAGACATCCTGCACATTAGAAATTAAAGGAGCTATTAAATATTATTGTTGTCATGTCAAAGGAGCCAGGAATCATCATGAAAATGTTCCTGGCTGGCTGTAGTGGCTCACGCCTGTAATCCCAACGCTTTGGGAGGCCGAGGTGGACAGATCACCTGAGGTCAGGAGCTCAAGACAAGCCTGACCAACATGGTGAAACCCCATCTCTATTAAAAATACAAAAATTAGCCAAGCATGGTGCATACCTGTAAACCCAGCTACATGGGAGGCTGAGGCAGAAGAATCAATCACTTAAACCTGGAAGGCAGAGGTTGCAGTGAGCCAAGATTGTTCTACTGCACTGCAGCTTGGGGTCCAGAGTGAGACTCTGTCTCAAAAAAAAAGAAAAAAAAAAAGGGAAAAAGAAAAAGAAAAAACACAATGTTCCCATTGGATTAAGATGGGACAATTTAACCATTAATATGAATAATATCTGTAATGGATTGAAACACTGCAAATATATTTAAAATCGTGAATTTGTAATGATACAGAAACACAATCATGGGGGACTACTATTGGAAGATGCTCAGCAAACAACCAAAATTTTGAAAACTGGTGCATAAGAGAACAACAAAGCGAAGTATTCATCCTGTCTTTATTGTACAAAATATATCTCAGGATAATCATATAGTTGATGAGTTTTTTATAGATATATTTGACTAATACGTAGAAAATGAATGGAAGATTTAGATTACTCTTAGATGAATGTTATTATTAGGTTATTTAGCGTTTCTATGTCTTTACTTAATTTTTAACTGTTGTATCCATCATAGCCTAGGTAGGTGCATTACAGTTGTCTACCTCTAGTGTGTTTCTATTTCTGCTTGTACCTTCTTTTTCTCTTTTATGGTTGTTGTTATATCATTTGGTTCATAAGCATTCCTAATATATTTAGTGTGATGTGCACCCCATAGTATTATAAACTGCCCTTCATTGTGGCATTTATCTTTGGCTGGTTTTCAACCTTACTTACACTAAGATTCATACGTTTGCTTTCCTTTTGATAGCATTTGTCTGGTATACTTTTGATCACCCTGTTATTTTGAACTGTTCTGAATCATTTTGTTTTTAAGTGTTTGTGTACGTGTGTGTGTGTGTGATCCAATCTGAAAAGTTTGATTTGTTTGCTTCTATGCCTTTATTAACAAAAAGTCACTCACAGCATTTCAACATTATTCAAACACACAAATCACAGCCAATGGCCCCAACAAATAACTGCTTAATGTCTAGATGAAAACCATGCTACAGGGAGCAGTGTCCCCTCTGGTTCTGTTCCTTGAGCATCTCAATTTCTTCTTTTCTTGTACCTCACTAACACCCCTGAGAGTTACAAAATGTGCAGAAACGAAATCACCCTAGAGGAGTCACCCTACCTTGTTAGCAAGCAAAAGTATTTGATGCCTGAGAAACAAATAGGAAGTGGACTGCTTGTTGTCACCCCAGGGATGCCAGTCCACTCACTATACTTGTCTGTTCAATCCACAGCCTGTCCATCCCCAAGGTCCTTGCAAGGCCTCGGCCGAAAGAAAAAGGCAAGGAAGACGCTCCAAGCATGGCAGTATCTGGCACTGGGGGAGTGAGTGCTGACCCAAACTATGGGCAGAACTCTGCAGTAATAAGCCAGCCTCTCCTTGAGGGTAGAAGGAAGGAAGAATGGAGAGAAGGTTTTCAAGAAAGGATCTATGCTCCATTTATAAGCAGTTTGGCTAAGATGCTGCCTAGAGACCTTAACAAAGAATCCTGTTCTTTCTTATTCCTGGAGGTTTGGGAAATTTTAAATTGATATTAGGTGGTGATCAGATGTAAAACTTGATTAAAACCAGGCCTCAAGGGCATGAATATCATCTGTGTCTGTTATAGGGCTCAATATCAGTTTTTAAGAATAAAATTTATCCATGAGATAATCATTGAGAAATTAGCCCTTCCAGAACACCTCTCTCTTTCCTAGAAAACTTGGTAACACAGCTTAGGTAGGACCAGGGGCAAGGCCCATAGATATGAACTTGGGCCATGTTGGTTATCAGAAGTTCCCAGGAAAGGAAATAAAAGGGCTGGAACCTAAACAATTAGCATGAACTGGACACAATGTCCTGATTTTAGCTCCTCTTTGTCTTCATGAGCCTAATATGACTTACCCTAATTGGCCGAAGAGTACTTCTTTCACACCTATTGTCTTAAGCTAGTAAAAATGGCTTTCTGTTAATTTTGTTTTTATTGTTTTTCTTGAATACATCCAAAGCCTCATTTCTGAAAAGAAATGGTGTCTGGGAGCTTAGAAGGGAGAAGCGATGGGTGCTTTCACTGTAATTATCTCACATTTTGCAGCTATGAACATTCTGAGTGCTGGCTAGAGTTTTAAGACTCCAGCATCTGTACTTACGGTGGCTTGTATACATGTATTTATCAACACCCGCATCCCATGGTGTATGCTTTTATTCTATTATACAGAATTAGGAAAACAAGGAATGAAAGTAAGAAGCCAATAGAAGAGTCACACTAACTGAGGCATAGCAATATGATAAGCTCAAAAGATATTTACAGTCTGTACTATCTAAAAATTACACTCCAGACCCACCAAGCAGCCAATGAGCTATGGGTCATAAAGAATGATAGATTTGAAGGCACCTAGGATGATCACTCTTAGGTAAGCTTTTTATCAAAAGAGCATTTCCAGAGAAGGTATATTTCTGAGTAGAACGTGACATAATACTGAAGGTTATCCAGGGAAAAAGAAAAACAAAAAAGCAAGACTCTAGCCATTAAGAGTTCCAAAATAGTCTCACTGAGACCACACGCTCTGAGGAAGTCCAGATATAAGCCTTATGGTAACAACCTAGAGGAGGACTTCCCATTTAGATCATCCAACCCTGATCAATCACAGGGTTTGAGGCTAAACAATATGGTGCTCCCAAGAATGAAGTAATAGGAAATATGTGGGGATGGAGAGGCACAGGAACCCCCAAATAGCTCTGCAACAGTTACATACAACTATGGGTGCAGACTGGAATCATCAACATTACAGTGAGACAGGTTTGGCTAAGATTAGAAACCAAAAAGAGGCATAAGCCCAGCACATTGAATAAAGGTATTTCTAAAGATAGTCACAAAAGTACCATTATTTTTGGACACTGCATCTGAGCTCTTCCAAAGCTTTCCCCCTCCTATTCTACACTATCAAAACAGGGTCTACCAAGTGCCCTTACTCTTTTGCCCTAGTGCTAAAGGACTACGAAGAGATGAGGTGAAGAAAAGCAGTAGAAGCAGTTATGCCTACTAAATAGTAGTCTCCCCCATTTTATATGCTTATTGAAATAGATTTCACATAACATGAAATTTACCCATTGACGTTTACAGTATATTGATTTTTAGTATATTTCCAGAGATGTGCAACTATCACCACAATTTAAGACTTATATTACCCCAAAAAGAAACTGCATACACATTAGCAGTCATTCTCCATTCCACCCTCACCCATTGTTGTATAACCTCCCCAAGCAACCACTAACCTGCCCTTTGTCTCTTTGGATGTGCATATTCTGGACATTTCATATGAATGGCATTGTACAATATGTGGTCCTTTTTGTCTGCCATCTTTCTCCTAACATAATGGTTTTAAGGTTCATTCATATTATAGCATGGATGAGTACCTAATTCTTTTCTATGATCACATAATATTCCATTGTATTAACATACCACATTTTGTTTATATCCATTTATCTGTTGATGGATTTGGGTTGTTTCTACTTTTGGGCTGTTATGAATAATGCTGCTACAAACGTTCATGTACAAATTTTTATGTAGACATATGCTTTCATTTCTCTTGGGTGTATACTTAGCAGTGGTATTGCTGGGTAATATGATAACTCTGTTTCATCTTTTGAGGAAATGCCAGTTTTCTAAAACAGCAGAAATATTTTATATTCCCAACATCAGTAAATGCAGGTTTACATTTCTCCACATTCTTGCCAATACTTGCTATTATCTGTCTTTTTGATTATAGCCCTCCAAGTGGGCATAAAGTGGTATCTTATTGTGGTTTTGATTTGCATTTCCATTATGGATAGTGACACATCTCTGTATGCATCTATGGGTCATTTGCATATCTTCTTTGGAGAAATGTCTGTTAAAACTCTTTGCCCCTTTAAAATTTTGGTTATTTGTCTTACACTGTTGAGTTGTAAGAGTTATTTATGTATTCTTGATTCTACATCCTTTCAACTTTCTTGATTGTGTTCTTTGAAGCACAGATGTTTTACATTTTGATGAAGTCTAATTTATCTAGTTTTTTTCTTTGGTTGAGTATGTTTTTGGTGTCATATTGAAGAAACCATTGAATAATGCAAGGACACAAATATTTCATCTATTTTTTTCTAAAACTTTTATGATAACCCTTATATTTAGGTCTTTAATCTATTTGAGATAATTTTTGTATATGAGGTGAGGAAAAAATGGAATTTCATTCTTTAGCATGTGGATGTTGGTCCAGCACAATTTTTTGAAAGATTATTATTTCCCTGATTGAATGGGCTTAGCATACTTGCCCAAAATCACTTAATCCTAGAGGTGAAGATTTCTTTCTAGGCTTTCAAGTTTAATTGATCTATACTTGTGCCAGTACCATGCAATCTAGATTTCTGTAGGTTCGTAGTAAGTTTTGAAACAGGAAGGTGTGAGTCCTCCAACTTTGTTCTTATTTTTCAAGGTTGTTTTGGCTGTTCTGGGTCTCTTGTGCAATTGTTAAGGAAATAATACAGAATAATCTGATCCTAAGAGGTCTACAGATTTGTTAGGTCTAGTGAGTTTATAGTATTGTTTAAGTTCTCCATTTTTTTTTTTTTTTATTGATCTTCTGTTTAGATGTTCTATTCCTTGTTGAAAGTGGGCTACTGAAGCCTCTATTATTGTTGTCTGCTTCTCTGCTCAGTTCTATCTGTTTTCACTTCATGTATTTTGGGCTCTGTTGTTTCGTGCACATATGTTTATAATTGTTATATCTTCTTGACATTTTGACCCTTTTATTATAAAATGTCCTTGCCTAATTCTAGTAACAACTTGTGTTTTAAAGTCTATTTTTCTGATATTAACATAGTCACCCCAGGTCTCTTTGATTACTGATTTTGAAGGGTATATATATCTTTTTCTATCCTTTCACTTTCAACTTATTTGCATTTTGGATCTAAAGTGAGTCTTGTGTAGACAGCATATATAATTAGAGTATTTTTTTTTCTCTATTTTAACAGTCTTTGCTTTCCTTTGCATCTCATTTTTTTCTTCCTGAAATAGGTATTTGTTCATAAGAAATAAGGGTACAGTACTTTTATTCAAAACTTTAGTTTAATTACAGAGAGAGAAAAGGAAAGATAGAGTAAAGCAAGTAGCTGCAAATAGCTCACTTGGGGGTGAAAACAAGGCAAATCACTTGGCCATATCTTGTCCTCCTCTGATTTAAATTTCCATAAAGACTTCAACTGACAAACTAAACCAGCTGGTGGTGTAAAGCTTTGTTACAACACTAACTAAGACAACAAAAGCAGAAACTTGAAAGGGTTTCTGCTGCCTGAAGTGTCATTTGTTTTTGGTTTCCTGGATTTGGGTTGGAATTCTTTTGTGGCAACCAAAACAGCTCTCCACTGGTAGGCTTAGCTTCAACTGGTATTAATTCAGCTGTGGCACAGGAGCAAGCTTCCAAGATGCACTCTGTGGAAGGGTTCTCTCAATCCCTGGAATTTTGGTGTTATATTCTCAGTCTATATTGGATATCTGCCCACCTGAAGAATCTTTGCTTTTTGGTAGGTTTTAAGACAATGACATTGGTAAAATTATTTTAGCCATAATTTCCCTCCTTTTAGGAAACGCCAATCTTGATTAGTTGTTTACTTTTCCAATAATCAGACAAGTGAAGGCCATCTGGGTCAGGTTTTTTCCTTGACTCTACAGGATTCTGTGTATATACTTCACACAGCCTAGTGAAGTTCAGTTCATATTGTGCTGTATCCTTTCCTTAGCAATTGCACAAGAGATGCAGTGTTATAAAACTTCACTACTTCCAGCACAGCCTTTTCTGGGAACTCTTTATTAGTGACAAGTTTCCTGTGGTGGAAGTAATTTGAAATAAGACAAAAATAAGCGAGCTCTTTTTCTTATCCTTGTGAGAGTTCAGCTCTGGCTTCTCTTGGAGGCAGAAAGAACAGAGGAAAACTTCAAGTTCTTGTGAGTCTGGGTGCAGTCTTTGTTCAGTTGGAACCAGTGGGCTGCAACCATCTTGAGCTACTACCTAAAATTCTTTTTCAATGGATGAGCTTACATTTATTGATATGATAATATCTTTGATTTTAGGTGTTTACCTTGTGTGTTATTTTGGATATTTTAGGGCTTAAAAATCATTAACAATGTGATCCATTGTCTTGTCTCATTTGCAGAAGTCTTCTGTCAGTTAAGAGAACGTGTGTTCTACAATTTTATAAACATAACTCAACAATTCTATATTTATAGAATACAAAATTTTAAATATATATTAGATGTATAATTTTATATTCTCACCTTTTAAAGTAAATATCAATGCTTTCTATGTTAAGAAATAAATTAGTATAACATTTTCTTCTACTTCTTCCTTGCCACCAAATTTAAATTATTTTTCTTTTTTTGGTGGAGGGGGGTATATCTTTGTACTAGTAAATGTGCTTATACCTCTTTTATCTGATTTTTCATCATTAAATAATGTTATTTACCCCTTAACTCTCCTCCTGTTATTAGTGTATCTTCATTGTTAGGGTATATAACATTTAAATTCTCTCCTGTTGCTATATTGCTCATGTTTGTCTTGGTCTTAGGTCTGTAATTAGATACATTCAAAATGTACCAGCAAGCATTTTGCTGTGATCACCCATCTTTTTTTTTTTTTTTTGAGACAAAGTCTCACTTCTGTCATCCAGGCTGGAGTATAGGAGCAAGATCATGGCTCACTGCAGCCTTGACTTCCTGGGCTCATTTGATTTTCTTACCTCAGCTCCCAAGTATCTGGGACTATAAGTGTGTGCCACTACACCCAGCTAACTTTTTGTATTTTTATTTATTTGTTTTATTTTTATTTTATTATTATTATTTTCCAAGACAGAGTTTTGCTTTTTTTGCCCAGGCTGGAGTGCAGTGGCACGATCTTGGCTCACTGCAAGCTCTGCCTCCCAGGTTCAAGGGATTCTCCTCCCTCAGCCTCCCGAGTAGCTGGGATTACAGGTGCCTGCCACCACAGTTGGCTAATTTTTTGTATGTTTGGCACAGACAGCCTTTCGTCATGTTGGGCAGGCTGCTCTCGAACTGCAGACCTCAGGTGATCCACCCCCTTCAGCCTCCCAAAGTCCTGGGATTGCAGGCATGAGCCACTGCACCCTGCCTTTTTGCATTTTTAGTACAGATAAGGTTTTGCCATGTTGCCCAGGCTGGTCTCAAACTCCTGGACTCAAGCAATCTGCCTGCCTTGGCCTCCCCAAGTGCTGGGATTATAGGTGTGAGCCACAGCACCTGGCCATCATTTCTTAATAGAGATAAATAGATAGATGACAGATAGATAGACAGACAGACAGATAAGACAGATAGATAGATAGATAATCAGCATCCCCCCAAAATAAAACAAAAATAATAGGAAAAAAGCCCTAATATTTAAAGCCAAACAAGAAATGTGAGATTTCTTAAAAATAATTCATAGAAATAATATTTCTGGATTTCTTGCATGCTCAAAACTTGCTTTTTGATGTGTATGTATTTGAATTCGAGTACATGAGTATAAAATCAATGAATCACTCTTTCTTTTTTTTTTTTTTTTGAAGGCTTTGTAGATCTTGCTTCTCTGTCATTGAATACTGCTGTGAAGAATTTGAAGCCAGCCTGATTTTTCCTCCTTATAAATAACTGGATAGTTTGCTTTGTTTCCCAGATGATTCTTTATTATTCAACTCTGATGCTTTAATATACTATATTTTGGTTTCTATTATTTTGGGTGAATTTTTCCTGGTGTAAAATGGGTACTTTCGATATTATTATATTTTTGTTTAGAAAGTGTTCTTGCATTATAGCTTTTAAAAATATTTTTAAAATTAAATTACACTACATTATTATTTATTATAGTACCCAGGTTGTGCAATATGTCACAAAGTAAAAACAACAACAAAAATTAACTTATTCCTTCTGTTTAATTGAAGCTTTGTACCCTTAGACCATCACCTTCCCATTCCTCATATCCTCCAGTCTCTGGTAACTACCATTCTACTCTCTCTGCTTTTTAAAATTTGATTGTTTCAGATTCCACATATAAGTGAGAACACATGGTGTTTGTCTCTTTGCACCTGGTTTATTTCACTTAGCATAATGTTCTTCAATTTCATCCATTTTGTCATAAATGACTAAATTTATTTCTTTTTTTAAAATTTTAATTTTATTTTTTAAAAAACACCAATCTTGATTAGCTGTTTATATTTCCAACAATCAGACAATGTTCAAGCGATACTTGTACCTCAGCCTCCCGAATAGCTGGGACTACAGGTGTGCATCACCATACCCAGCTAATTTTTGTATTTTTAGTAGAGAGGGGGTTTCACCATATTGGCCAGCCTGGTCTCAAACTCCTGACCTCAGATGATCCACCCACCTCGGCCTCCCAAAGTGCTAGATTACAGGTGTGAGTCATTGTGCCCCGCTCAAGATATATTTCTTCTATATCTAATTTGTTCCATGCTGTTCTCATTAAAGGATGTTGAAGTTTGTCAAACGCTTTTTCTGCATCTAATAAGATGATTATGTGTTTTTAGTTCTTTATTTTGTTATGTGGTGAATCACATTTATTTAACTTGTGTACGTTGCATCATCTTTGCCTCCCAGGGATAAATCTCACTTGGTTATGGTAAATGATTCTTTTAGTGTGTTGAGTTCAGTTTACCAGTGTTTTGTTGAGGGTTTTTGCATTTAAGGTGGTCAAGGATATTGGCCTGTAGTTTTCTTTTCTTGTGATATCTTTGTCTGGCTTTGGAATCAAGGTAATTGTGGCCTCATAAAAAGAGTTTCAAAGTATTCCCTCCTCTTTGACTTTTTGGAAAACTTTTGAAGAATTAGTATTAGTTCTTTAAATGTTTGGTAGAATTAGCTTTTACATTTTCTGGAGGTGTACAGTTGTTTATTTGATGTCTTTCTTCTTTTCTGATGTAGATAATCATTGCTTAAAACTTTCCTCTTAGAACTGGGTTTGTGACATTTCATAAGTTTTGGTTTCCTGTGTTTCCATGTTTGTTTCAAGATATTGTTTCAATTTCTCTTTTAATTTCTTCGTTGACCCATTTGTTGTTCAGGAGAATGTTGTTTACTTTCCATGGATTTGTAAACTTTCCACAATTCCTCTTGTTATTGACTTCTAGTTTCATACCATTGTGATCAGAAAATGGTACTTGATATGATTTCAGTTTTCTTAACTTTGCTAAGAGTTGTCTTGTGTTCTAACATATGATCCATTGTGAAGAATGTTCTGTGTGTGCTTAAAAAGAATACATATTCTGTTGCTGTTGGATGTAATGTTCTGTAGCATCAGTTACGTCCATTTGATCTAAAGCATTGTTTGAGTCCAGTGTTTCCTTATTAATTTTCTGTCTGGATGATCTGCCCATTGTTGATAATAGGGTATCGAAGACCCTACTACTATTGTATGCAATCTATCTCTGTTTTCAGATACTTTAACATTTGCTTTATATATTTAGGTGCTCAAATATCAGGTGCATAGATATTTACACAGTTGTTATATCCTCTTGATTAATTGATCCCTTTTCTACCATTTTAAATTTAAAGTATATTTTATCTAAGAATAGCTATCCTTGTTCTCCTTTGGCTCCTTTGTGTGAAATATCTTTTTCCCTACTTTTGCTTTTAGTATATAGTCTATTTTTAAAAATATTCTCTTTGATAGATAAAGACAAAGTCTCACTACATGGTACAGGCTTGTCTTGAACTCCTGAATTCAAATGATCCTCCCACCTCAGCCTCCCAAAGTGCTGGGATTATAGGTGTGAGCCACCACACCTGACCCTAGTCCGTGTTATTAAAAGTTAAGTTAGTCTCACGTCAGCAACATATCATTGGATCTTGCCTTTTTTTTTTTAAAACCATTCAGTCATTCTATGTCTCTTTATTGGATAACTTAATCCATTTACATTCAAAGTGATTATTGATAAGCAAAAACTTACTAACACCATTTCATTAATTGTTTTCTGGTTGTTTTGTCAGTTTTTTGCTTCTTTCTTTCTGGGTTGCTGTCTTCCTTTGTGGTTTGATGGTTTTTTGGTAGTGGTATACTTTGACATTTTTCTATTTTTGCTTTATCTAGTATAGATTTTTGCCATTTTGAAATCATGAGAACAAGCAAAAGCACCAAATAGATGAAGATGCACACTGGAAAGATAGAAAGGGTTTGGACTCTTTATTTCATTGATGAGCTGCTTAATTAATTGTGGAACTCCAGGCTTCTTGTATTTTAGCACAAGTTAGATATGAGATCCTCATATCAGATTCTCTTCTGTAACTAGGACTTTTATAACATAGAATAATTTGCTACTTGACCTAGTTATATGCCCTTTCTATTGGAATCTAAGACAACCACATGTAATTGTACTCCAAGGAGCTTTCAAGACCAGTGACCACTATGCACTAAATCTTGACTATTTTCTGTCATGTAAAAATAAAATACTTTAAAAAATTCATAACCATTATCATTCTTTGTAGAATATTTCCTTGACTGCTATGATTCTTCTTGGAAACAATATTTTTTCTTTTGCTCAAAGGTCTCTCTAATTTGTATTGCTGCATGTCATTCCATTTTTTAGCTAGGAGAGTCTTTGTCCTCTTACTTGTCTGTTTATGACTGCATGCTTTGTCAATATGCAGTCCTCTCCCAGTGCTCATGGAAACAGATGTTGTTGCCTAAGCAATTTCCCCAATAAAAGAAATGAAATAGAATTGACATAAAAAATAAAACATTTTCTGGTTGCAAGCTTATTTTAAACATAAAACCCAGATGTTCCAGCTTAACCAGATATCATTAAATGGATGAGTTTAATTTTCTATCACTTTATGAGATATTTTATTCAGCTTTCTGAAATGGCATGAAATAAGGGTTATTTTACAAGTAAGCCCAAATCACCAATTAGCTATCTCAGATTCTTTTGGAAATAGTTGCTCTGTAAGTAACTCTAAAAATATTTTCTGTGTCCTTGCTAACTGAATTGTGTCCCCGACTCCAAATTAATATGTAGAGGCCTTAATCCCCAATGTGACTATATTTGGAGATGAGATCTTTAAGAGGCAATTAAGCCTTAGTAAAGTCAAAGGTTGGGGCGCTAATCTGATAAGACTGTTGCCTTATAATAAGGGAAGATTTCTCTCTGTCTCTCTCTCTCTCTCTCCTTATAAGGACAGAGCAAGAAGGCAGCCATCTGCAAGACAGAAAGAGAGCCCTCATCAGAAACTGAATTGGCCATCACCTTGATCTCGGACTTCCCAGCCTTCAGAGTTGTGAGAAAATAAAATTCTGTTTTTAAGTTACCCAGCCTTATATTTTGTTATGGTATACCAAAAAGACTAAGACAGTCCTGATGTACAAGTCTTTCAGTCTCATGACTGCATTGACCTGATTTAAGGCATTTTAGTAATAACAGAGAACTTGGTTTCATATAGTAGTTGTTATTCATTTCATTTATTTTTAAAATTAGAAGAACAATTTCACTGCTGACAGATTAAGAAAACCCATAAGTCAGAGACCATTAATTCCCTATCCCTCAATTGCTATTCTGAATACCTCTCAATGCCAACTCTTCTCTCTAGATCAAACTTTCGGGTACTTATTCATATCTAATTTACTCAAAGTATAATAGAAATATTAAGTTTTAATTTTTAAAAAATCTTATTGACTTAAAAAAATTTTAGTTGAAATTATAATGGACACCCAGCAAAATGTACACATTTTAAGTGTACAACTTGATGAATACAAATATATACTCCCAGGAAATAAACAATAAGATGAGGTTATAGAACATTTCTAAGTATCTAGGAAATTCCTTTCTGCCCCTTCCTGCTGGTACTCTGGAGGTAAACACTATTCTGTATTATATTTCCATAGATTAGTTTTGTCTCTTCGTAAGGCAAAAATGGAATTATACGATCCATGCTCTTATGACATTCATCTGTTATTGTTTGTAGCAATATATGTTTCTGTTTGTTCATGTTCATACAATACATGTTACTGTACATCATATTGGAGTAGTTTTTTCTTTTTTAATTATTGTGAGTGTTCCATGGAATAAATATATAACTATTTATTTTTTCATTCTACTATAAATGGACATGTTTTGTTTATTATCAAGAAGCTGTTTTGAACATTCTTGTATGTATCTTTTGGTCTATTATGTTTGATATAAATATAGTCATGCCAGCTTCCTTATTCTTATTGTTTTAATGATATATTGTTTTCTCTCTTTTTACATTCCACCTATCTCTCCCTGAATATTTAAAGTTGGTCTCTTGTAGAGAGCACATGGTAGCTCTGCTTTTTTATCCAGCCTGAGAATCTCTACCTTTTAATTGAAGTGTCTAGTCTATTTACATTTATGTAATTATTGATATGGATGATTTAAATCTGCCATTTGCTAATTGTTGTCCACTTGCCCCTTCTGTTTTGTGTGTATTTTCAGTCTTATTTTGGGTTTATCAACTAGTTAAAATTAACGTTATTGAGGTAAAATTTGCCACACATATTTAAAGTGCACAATTTGATAAGTTTTGACATATGAATAGTCCTGTGAAATTATCACCACAATCAAGATAATGAACATAACTATCACACACAAAAGAGCCTTTATGCTCCTTCATAATCCTTCTATGTGGACCCTTCTCACCTCCTTATCACCCAGCAACCACTCATCTACTTTCTTTCACTGTAGATTGGCTTTCATTTTTTAGAATTTCTATATAAATATACTTTTAGAATTTTATTTTTGGAAGGTCTTTTAAATTAGAAATTGTTGTGGTTATCTCACATAGATTTGATGTTACCTTTTGATTATCATTTAGTTCAAATTTCTTTAAAATTCGGGGCAATTTGGGAGGTTTTAGTGATTTTAGCAAGTAGATTATTAATAGTATTGAATAAGAGTAAACAGGAACTGAGGAAGTGGGAACAATTAGTGAGATTTACCTTTTTATGACTTTTATGGTGGAAACAAAGGAAAGATATGGAGAAGTACTTTAGAGGAGAAATAGAGAGGTGAGCTGGCCCAGTCCATACAGGTTGGTTACAGGTTTATGATGAGAGAGGATTAAGGAGAAATCTCAGTCTTAGATTACTTTCTTAAAGGTTTTCTGTTTAGCCAGTAATAGCAGAGCAAAGAAACCCTTAAGTTTTAGCCTGTTTTATGTTGCTATACAGGAATACTGAGGCTGAGTAATTTATTTTTTTAAAAAGGTTTATTTGGCTCATGATTCTGAGGGTTAGAAAGTTCAAAATTGGGCATCTGCATCGAGTGAGAGGGCCTGAGGCTCCTTCCACTTACTACAGAGGGCAAAGAGGAGCTGATGTGTGCAGTGATCACGTGGTGAGAGAGAAAGCAAAAGCATGGGGCTCTTTTTAATATCAGCTCTCTTGGGGATGAATGCGTGAGAACTCACTCACCTGAGTGAGGACATTAACTTTTCATGAGTGATCAGCCTCCATGACCCAAACATCTCCCATTAGGCCGCACCATTGAGAGAAGAGAGACAGACCCTCTCATATTGTTTTATATTGTTTTATACTCAGAAAAGGAAAGAAAAGCGAAACAAAAGGCAGGTAGCCCGGCACCTAGGAACCAGACCCGAAATTAAGGAACCAGACCCGAAACTAGGCCTTGGCCTGCGTGACCTAAGCCTGTCAGTTAAAATTCCACCCCTGACCTAGCAACTGATGTTATCTACAGATTCCAGACATTGTATGGAAGGACATTGTGAAACCTCCCGTTCTGTTCTGTTTCACTCTGACCACAGTGCTTGCAGCCCCTGTCACGTACCCCCTGGCTTGCTCAATCGACCATGACCCTCTCACGCGGACCCCCTTAGAGTTGTGAGCCCTTAAAAAGGACAGAAGTTGGGCACCTGACAAGCTCGGATTTTAAGACGTTAGTCGACCGATGCTTCCAGCTGATTAATGCCACTTTCTTCATTATCTCGGTGTCTGAGGGGTGTTGTCCATGGCTTGTCCTGCTACATGTCTTGGTTCCCTGACTGGGAAGCGAGGTGACTGATGGACAGCCAAGGCAGCCCCTTAGGCAGCTTAGGCCTACCCTGTGGAGCGTTCCTGCACGGGACTCTGGCCAGCCTGAGCAATGCAATCCAAAGAGCGCTGCTGGGTAAGCAATTGGCCTGGTGGAACACCTCGCCAGAGCAGCGCATAGAAGGCCCCCATGGAGGATTAACACAGTGGCTGAACACTGGGAAGGAACTGGCACTTGGAGTCTGGACATCTGAAACTTGGTAAGACTAGTCTTTGAAACTTGCCCACTCTATTTGAGTGGAAGCATGGCCTGATCACCCACGGCACTTTTGTTCTGGTTTTGACTTGACTTGAATTGCTTGATACCTTGGTTTTG
Source organism: Mandrillus leucophaeus (assembly GCF_000951045.1). Taxonomy (NCBI): domain Eukaryota; kingdom Metazoa; phylum Chordata; class Mammalia; order Primates; family Cercopithecidae; genus Mandrillus; species Mandrillus leucophaeus. The sequence continues at coordinate 396,066 of NW_012105942.1, forward strand.
GTTTTGACTTGGCTTGAATTTCTTGATACTCTGATTCTGGTTTCGATTTTGGTTTGGTATAAACTGCAAAAGTGTGTGTGTGCCCTTTTTACTCATTCTTTGTTTTGTGGTGTGCGTGTGGTGTGAGCATGGTGTTTTGTCTCGAAGAAGCATGGGTCAGGCACAAAAAAGCCCACCCTACTAGGAACTATGTTGAAAATTTTCAAAAAAGGATTTAAGGGAGACTATGGAGTACTATGATACCAGGAAACCTTAAAACTTTGTGTAAAATAGACTGGCCAGCATTAGAGGTGGGTTAGCCATCAGAAGGAAGCCTGGACAGGTCCCTTGTTTCAAAGGTATGGCACAAGGCAACCTGTAAATTCAGGGCACCCAGACCAGTTCCCGTACATAGATGCTTGGTTATAGCTGGTTTCAGATCTCTCCACAGTGGTTGAGAAAACTGCAGCATGAGAGAGGCAGAGAGGTGAAAGAGAGAGCAGAGAAAGAGAAGAAGAGACAGAGGCAAAAGGAAAGTCAAAGAGAGAGAGACAAAGTCAAAGAGAGATATATACAAGTAGTTAAGAAAAAAAACTGTGTACCATATTCCTTTAAAAGTCAAGGTAAATTTAAAACCTGTGATTGACAATTGAAGATATTTTCCATAACCCTATGTCACTCCAATACCACTTTGTTGTCAGTGTAAACAAGGGCATATCCTGAAAGCACTGAGGCCTTCCTATCAAAAATCCTTAACCCAGTAACCCACAGATGGCCCAAATGCATTCAATCTGTAGGGGCAACTGCTTTGCCAACAGAAAAAAAAAAGTAAAAAAAATAACTTTTAGAGGAAACCTCATTGTGGGCACATCTCACTAGTTCAGTTCAGAACTATCCTTAAAAAAAAAAAAAGCAAAAAAGTGGCTTACTAACTCAAAAATCTTAAAGTATGGGGCCATTCTGTCAGAAAAAAAAGCCATCTATACCAATTCTAAGTTAATTTGGACAAAATAAGGTTTTATTAATAGCAAAAGATAATTAAAATCCCAGATATACAAGGTTTTCAACAAAAGTAAAGTTTGCTAAAAGTTAATAGTGTAACATGTATTATAGTAACTTCTAATCTTGTGGCCTGAGACAGTCTAGTCCACAGACATAAAAGAAGTTTGCTTTGAAAAAGAATGATTATCATCTTCAAAAAAAAAAAAAAAAAAAAAAGAAGAGAAAAAGGGGGGAGCAGAATTTATGTAAAAGAAGTATTATATGGTACATTCTTGTCCTGAAATAAATTAACTGGTTATTTAAAGACATAAATATTTGTAATAAGTCAGAAAGTTGAAGCATGTCAAAGAATTGCCTGTGAAAGTTGTGAAAGAGAAAAATGTTATACAAAAAATTATGCAAGAAATGTTGTATAATTTAAAAGTAAATAGGCCTCCTGAATGTAAAACTTAAAAAAAAAAAAAAGTTTGTGTGCAAGGTGTGTAAGGGAAGTAAAATATACCTTTGATATATCTTTGGTAAAAGAATTATAAGGAGGCATAAGAATATAAGTTTTTACCTACCTAAAAAGGTTAAAAATATGTATATTTTGTTTTAAAGGATTAGTCAAGTTTTAAAATGCTAATTGGAAAGAAAATTCTGTGTGTAAACATTGGCTAAAGTTAAAGAGATATCATCCAGTTTTTCTGTAAACTGGACATTAAAATAAAAGCATAGCAGGTTTTTCTTAAAGCATCAACCTGCTCTTTAGCAAAAATTATAAAAGGTTAAAAAGTGTCTATAAAATCTTACCTTATGGTCAAACATTAAAAATTGGATAAATATGTCTACAAGATTTTATTAAAATTAGGTTTAACATTAATAACTAATATAAGGGTAAAATTTAGCTTATCTGGTATAAAAATCATACAAAAAGCATTGTTAAATGTAAAATGGTATTTGGCTTTCTTTCGTTTCAAAACTAATAAAAGTACCTAAAGGAAATTTCTCAGTAAAAATGCACTAAGGACTATAAAGTCCACTGCCAAGGTCCCCACATTTAAAACAAAAGTCAGTTTCTTAAAAATTATATACTTGGTTTATCTTCCACTTTCCTTTCCCTCAAAAACTAAAAGACTTTCAGCACATGTACCACCCCTAGAATTTCTGGTAAACTAGGACCAGCCTGAAGATCACGTTCTCATCAAAGTGTGGAAAGAAGAAAAACTCGAGCCAGCCTGGGAAGGACCCTACATTGTGCTGCTAACCATTAAGAATGCTGTTCGTACAGCAAAAAAGGATGGACTCATCACACCCGAGTCAAGAAAGCACCACTCCCTCTAGAGTCATGGGCCATAGTCCCAGGGGAAAATCCTATCAAACTAAAGCTAAGAAAAATTTAACTCTTTTCATCTATTCTATTACTCTTCCTTTTTTCCTTGTTCTATTGCTAACCATCTAGTTATTAATATAACCAAGTCAATTTCACCTCAAACTATTGCATTTAATGCTTGCCTTGTTATACCCTGTGGAGACTTGCCAAGTCAAAGACAGCTTTCTACTTCAGAAAAGTACTTCTGTCCCTCCTGACTCTCCTCAGACTGGACATAAGTAAACTAGGACCATTTAATCTGGGGAAATTTCGATAAAGATGCCAGTGCCAACGAGGAGTCTTTCCCCCCAATGTAGAGCTTTTATACCGTAGTGGGTCCAACATTCTGTGGACCACTAAAGAGCTAGGATGGACTGCCCCAACCAAATTTTGTAATTTCCTAAAATCATACATTCATTTTACTAGAGGATCATAGAAGTTAAAGACTTAAAACAAACTTTAGCAATAAAGACAGGATACCAAGATGCAAATGCCTGGTTAAAATGGATCAAATATCCCATCTGCACATTAAACAAAAGCAATTGTTATGCTAGAGCACATGGCAGGCCAGAGGCACAGATTGTCCCCCTTCCCCTAAGGTGGTCCTCCAGTCGGCCAGGCATAGACTGCCTGGTAGCTCTTTTCCAGGATTCTATAGCCTGGAGTAGTAAGTCTTGCCAAGCTCTCTCTGCTATATCCCGTAGTCTGGCACCCTGTGGGTCAGCCCCCGAGGGCCATCCAGCTTCCATCTCCCAACACTAAGTTCAAGTCATGTCTCTTATGACAGGGAGGAAACAGCATTCCTTGGAGACCTGAAGAGATGTGATGAGCTTAAGAATTTTCAAGCGCTTATCAGTCAGCCCTTGTTCATCCCCGAGCGAATGTGTGGTGGTACTGTGGTGGACCTTTACTGGGCACTCTGCCGAATAACTGGAGTGGCACTTGTGCTTTAGTCCATTTGGCTATGCCTTTCATCCTGGCATTTCATTAACCAGAGGGAAAAAAATAAAACATCATAAAGTGATAGAAGCCCCTTATGGGTCTTTTGACTCTCACATCTGTTTAGATGCAATTGGAGCCCCACAAGGAATACTAGATCAATTTAAAGCTTGAAATCAAATAGCTACAGGATTTAGTCAGTATTTTAGTGGGTGACAGTTAATAAAAATGTAGATTAGATAAACTACATCTATTACCACCAACAGCAACAAGCTTTTCATGAATTAAAAGAAAAACTCAGGTCAGGCTACCTGCCTGACCTGACAAAATGTTTTACGCTATATGTGTCAAAAAGAGAAAAAATGGCAGTTGGAGTTTTAACCCAGACTGTAGGACCCTGGCCAAGGCCAGTGGCCTATCTCTCAAAACAACCAGATGGGGTTTCCAAAGGCTGGCCCCCATGTCTAAGGGCCCTAGCAGCAATGGCCCTGTTAGCACAAGAAGCAGATAAGCTAACTCTTGGGCAAAACCTAAACATAAAGTTCCCCCATGCTTTGATGACTTTAATAAATACCAAAGGACATCATTAGCTAACAAATGCTACACTAACTAGATGCCAAAGCTTGCTCTGTGAAAATCCTCGCATAACCATTGAAGTTTACAACACCCTAAACCCTGCCACCTTGCTCCCAGTATCAGAGAGTTCAGTTGAACATAACCGTGTAGAGAGGTATTGGACTTAGTTTATTCTAGTGGGCCCAACCTTCAAGACCATCCTTAAACTTCAGTAGACTGGGAGCTGTATGTGCATGGGAGCAGTATGTGGATGGGAGCAGCTTCGCCAACCTCTGCAAAGTGACTCTAAAGAACACAGCAAACCCTGCTCCAGTCACACCCAGAAGCTGCCTGGTCCACACACGGCTGAAGCATGAGAAAACTCATTACGGGACTCCTGTTCCTTAAAATTTGGACTTGTATAGTAAGGACTTCAACTGACCTTCCTCAGACTGAGGGCTGTTCTCAGTGTATACATCAAGTCACTGAGGTAGGACAAAAGGTTGCTACGGTCCTATTATTTTACAGTTATTATACATGTACTAGAACTCTAAAAAGAACTTGTTTGTATAATGTTATTCTATACAAGGTATATAGCCCAGGAAATGACCAACTTGATGTGTGTTATGACCCACCTGAGCCTCCCATGACCACAGCTTTTAAAATAAGATTAAAAACTGAAGACTGGTGGGGGTTCATAAATGATATAAGTAAAGTGTTAGCCAAAACAGAAAAAAAAGAGGTGCCCAAACAAGTCACCTTAAAATTTGATGCCTGTGCTCTCATTAATAATAATAAGTTAAAAATAAGATGTGGTTCTCTTAATTAGGAAAGAAGCTATATGGCAGAAAATAAATACATTTATCATGAATTAGGACTGTGTGAAAATATAGATACTGGTCTTGTGTCATTTAGGTTACTTGAATAAAAAATGAAAAAATTCCTGTCTACCTTCAGCAAGGGAAAAGTGGCCCTTCCTGTACCAGTGGTCAGTGTAATCCCTTAGAACTAGTAATAACCAACCCCCTGAATCCTCGCTAGAAAAATAGGGGAACGTGTAACCCTAGAAATTGATGGAGCTGGACTGGATCTTCAAGTAAACATCGTGGTTTGAAAAAAAGTTTATAAACGCTCTCCTGAGCCAGTATTTCACACCTTCTGTGATAAACTAAATGTGCCAGTACCAGAAATTCCAAGAAAAAGAAGAAATTTGTTTTTGCAATTAGCCGAGCATGTAGCCCAGTCTCTCAATGTCACTTCATGTTATGTATGTGGAGGAACTGTAACAGGAGATCAATGGCCATGGGAAGCCTGAGAATTAGTACCTACAGACCGAGTTCCTGATGAATTCCTGGCCCAAAAGAATCACCCTGATCACTTCTAGGTTCTAAAAGCCTCAATCATTAGTCAATACTGTATAACAAGAGTAGGGAAGGACTTCACCCTTCCTGTAGGAAGACTCAGCTGCCTTGGGCAAAAACTGTATAATAGTACTACAAAAACAGTTACATGGTGGAGTTCAAATCACACAGAGAAAAATCCATTCAGTAAATTTCCAAAGTAGCAGACCGTTTAGGCCCACCCAGAATCCCACTGGGACTGGACGGCACCCACTGGGCTATACTGGATATGTGGACATAGAGCCTACACTAAGCTGCCTGACCAGTGGACAGGTAGTTGTGTTATTGGTACTATTAAACCATCTTTCTTCCTACTGCCCATAAAAACAGGCAAGCTCCTGGGCTTCCCTGTCTATGCTTCCTGCGAAAAGTGAGGCATAGCCATAGATAATTAAAAAGATGATAAACGACCTGCTGAGAAAAATTATCCAATACTATGGGCCTGCCACTTGGGCACAAGACAGCTCTTGGGGATACCAGACCCCCATTTACGTGCTCAACCGAATCATACGGTTGCAAGCTGTTTTAGGAATCATCACTAATAAAACCGGTCAAGCCTTGACTGAGTTCTAGCCCAGCAAGAAACTCAGGTGAGGAATGCTATCTATCAAAATAGATTAGCTCTTGACTACTTGCTAGCAGCTGAAGGAGGCGTTTGTGGAAAATTTAACCTTACTAATTGCTGTCTACACATAGATGATCAGGGGCAAGTAGTCGAAGACATAAAGATATAACAAAACTGGTACATGTGTCTGTGCAAGTGTGGCATAGATTTGATCCTGGGGCCATGTTTGGAAATTGGTTCCCAGTACTAGGAGGATTTAAAACTCTTATAATAAGAGTTATAATAGTAATAGGAAGCTGCTTACTGCTCCTTTGTTTGCTACCTGTACTTCTTCGAATGATAAAAAGCTTCATCATTACCTTAGTTCACCAAAATGCTTCAGCACAAATGTACTATATGAATCACTATCAATCTATTACACAGGAAGACATAAGTAGCAAAAATAAGAGTTAGAACTCCCACTAATAAAAAGTGAGAGTCTCAAAGCGGGGAAATGAGAGAAGACAGACAGACTCTCTCATATTGTTTTATATTGTTTAATACTCAGAAACGGAAAGAAAAGTGAAACAAAAGGCAGGTAGCCTGGCGCCTAGGAACCAGACCCAAAACCAAGGAACCAGATCCGAAACCAGGTCTGGGCCTGCCTGACCTAAGCCTGGTAGTTAAAATTCCACCCCTGACCTAGATACTGATGCTGTCTCTAGATTCCAGACATTGTATGGAAGGACATCGTGAAACCTCGTGTTCTGTTCTGTTTCACTCTCACCACAGTGCTTGCAGCCCCTGTCATGTACCCCCTGGCTTGCTTAATCGATCACGACCCTCTCACGCGGACCCCTTTAGAGTTGTGAGCCCTTAAAAGGGACAGAAGTTGGGCACCTGACAAGCTCGAATTTTAAGACGTTAGTCGACTGATGCTTCCAGCGGATTAAAGCCACTTCCTTCGTTATCTCGGTGTCTGTGGGGTTTTGTCCACGGCTTGTCCTGCTACACCTTCAACATTGGGAATAAAATTTCAGTATGAGGTTTGGAAGGGACAAACATCCAAACCATAGAAACATATGAATGATCAAAAGATACAGTGAACAGAAACAGGCCCTTTACCATTGTCTCAGAACCTGACTTAGAGTAAAAGGCCTGCCAGGTCAGAGGAGCACAAAATCTGGACTCAATGTATATTTTTTAATTAAACTTTTTATTTTGAGATAATTATGCACTCATGTGTAGTTATAGGAAGTAACACAGAGAGAGCCTGCCTATCCTTTACCTAGATTCCTCTAGTGATAACATCTCACAAAACTTTAGTACAATGTTAAAAACAAGATATTGACATTAACTTAATCCACTGAAATTGTTCAAGATTTTTTTTGTTTGTTTTACTTGTGCCCATTTGTGTGCTGTATTTAGTGCTCTGCAATTTTATCACATGTGTTTCAGGTATCTATCACAGTCAAGATAAGAACAGTTACATCATCACAAGGATTCTTCATTTTTTTTGGTCCATTTTCTAATTAATCTTTTTAACTATTCAGTTCTTAGAGTCCTTTCTATATCATAGATATAGTCACGTACTGCATAATAATGTTTTGTTCAACAATGGACTACATATAGCATGGCGGTCCCATTAAATTATAATGAAGCAGAAAAATTCCTATCATGTAGTGACATTGTAGCCATCATAATGTCATAGCACAATGCATATCTCACGTTTGCGTTGATGCTGATGGAAACAAACCTATTATGCTTCTAGTTCTGTAAAGACATTGATGATCCCAGCCCTGTGTAAGCCTAGGCTAATGTGCATGTTTGTGTCTTAGTTTTTAGCAAAAAGTAAAATATAAAAATAAAAACAATTTAAAAATTGAAAAAAGTTTACAGACTAAGGATACAAGAAGGAAAGCATTTTTGTACAGCTATACAATGTGTTTATATTTTAATCTGTTACTACAAAGGAGTACAAAAATTTTGAAACATGAGAGAACCTATAAAGGAAAAAAGTTATAGTAAAGCTAAGGTTAATATATTGTTGAATAAAGAAATGCTTTTAAAAATAATTTTAGTGTAGCCTAAGTGTACAGTGTTTATCACATTTACAGTAGCGTACAATAATGTCCTAGGCCTTCATATTCACTCACCACTCACTCACCCTCTCATACGGCGCAACTTCTAGCCTTGCAAGCACCAGTTATGGTAAGTGTCCTATATAGATGCACCACTTTTTGTTGTTTATACCATATTTTTACTGTACTTTTTCTATGTTTAGATATGTTTAGATACATACTTACCCTTGTGCTACAATTGCTGATAATATTCAGTATAGTAACGTCTTGTAAAGGTTTATAACCTAAGAGCAATAGGCTATCCCATACAGCCTAGGTGTGTAGTAGGCTATACCACCTAGGCTTGTGTAACTGCACTCTACGATGTTCACACGATGGCAAAACCACCTAAAGGCACATTTCTCAGAATGTATCCCTGCCATTGAAGGATGCATGGCTGTACTATTCCTTTGTCAGATATGTGATTTTCCCAATATTTCTACTACACTGTAGCTTGTCTTTTCATCCTCTTAATAAGGTATTTTGCACAGCAAAAGTTTTAAATTTACATGAGGTTCCATTTATCATTTTTTCCCCTTTTATGGATTATGCTTTTGGTGTCAGGTCTGAGGATTATTTACCTAGTCCTAGGTCCCAAAGTTTTACACCTTTTCTTATTCTTAAATTCTTATACTCTTACTTGTAAGTCTATGATCCGTTTTTGAGTTAATTTTTGTATAAGGTGTGAAGTTTAGGTTGAGGTTCTTTTATTTTTATTTTTTATTTTTTTTGCTCATATACGTTCAATTGCTCCAACACCATTTGTTGCAAAGGCTTTCCTTTCTCCATTGAATAACGTTTTGGTCTTTGTCAAAAATCATTGGGTATATTTGTGGGTATATTTCTAGGTTCTCTATTCTTTTTGAAATGTTTGGTAGAATAATCAAGTGAAACCATTGGGGGCTGTATATTCTTTTTTAGAAGGTTTTAAAAATATGACTTCAATTTCTTTCATGGTTATGGGACTACTCAGATTATCTGTTTCATCTTGGTTTTATTTCAATAGTTTGTGATTTTTGAGAATTTAGTCAATTTCTCCTAAGTTGTTGAATTTATGAACATAAAGTTGTTTGTAGTATTTTCTTACTATCCCTTTAATGGCTAAAGGATTGGTAGTGATATCCCTGGTTTCCATTCTGATATTGGTAATTTGTATCTTCTCTCTTTTTCTTTTTGTCAGTCTTGCTAGAGGTTTATCAATTTTACTGATTTTTTTTTTCAAAGAACCAGCACTTTGTTTCACTGACTTTCTCTATTGTGTCCTTTTCATTTTAAATGATTTCTGTTCTTAACACTATTATATCCTTCCTTCTGCTTGCATTGGGTTTATTTCACTCCTCTTTTTCTACTTTATTCAGGTAGCAACACTTACTGTTTATTTGAGGTCTCTCCTTAGTCTAAGAACTTAGTGTTACAGGCTTCCTTACCAGGGCTGTTTTAGCAGTATGTCACATATTTTCTAATTTCGATTGTCATTCTTCTTTGATCTATGGACTATTTGGAATTAAAGTCCATGTGCTGCTTAATTATCAAACATCAGAACATTTTCTAGTTCTTTCTGTTATTGGTTTTCATTTTAATTTCATTGTGGTCAGAATGAAAACTCTGCATGATTTCAACCCTCTACAATCATAATTACAGAATTTTTAAGGCTGTGGAAATTCTTTTTTGAGACACAGTGTGACAGAGTGTTACCCTGTTGCCCAGGCTGGAGTGCAGTGACATGATCTCAGCTCACTGAAACCTCTGCCTCCCAGGTTCAAGTGGTTTTTGTGCCTCAGCCTCTAGAGTAGCTGGGACTACAGGTGTGTGCCACCAGGCCCCGGCTAACTTTTGTGTTTTTAGTAGAGATGGGGTTTCACCATGTTGGCCAGGCTGGTCTAAAACTCCTGGCCTCAAGTGATCCGCCCACCTCAGCCTCCCAAAGTGCTGGGATTACAGGCTTGAGCCCCTGCACCAGGCCAGGATGTCTTAATAGTCTACATGAAATGATGACTCAAACTTGTAGGTTAGCTCCATATCGTGTGATGTTTTCTAGGACGTTATTGGCCTGAAGCAATCATCTTTCTGTTTCAGCTTTAGCACCCCTTCCTGGAATTTTAGGTAAAAGGGTTAAACAAGCAAGAATTTGCCTAAGTAGTTAAACCTAAACTAAAATGTTCTCAATTACAAATATAAACCATGGATGGTCTAAACATCACTTTTTCAGAAATGAACCTCCCTAGAATATTTTCATGTGACCCTCACACGTTCTTACAGATACATGAACACATAGACCTATTTTATTCATTTTAATAGCTCTAAAATATCCCATTGTATGAATAAACAATTTGTTTAGTCAGTCTTTTACTCGTGGATTTTAAGATAATATTAGGGTGTTTTTTGTTGTTATAAATAATACTGCAGGAAGCATTTATGTACATATTTCTTAGAGTATCTGTATGAATATATCTGTGGAAAATTCTTAGAAGTGAAATTCCTAGTTCAAAGGATGTACACATTTTAGATATTGGCAGATACTGCCAAATTGCCTTCTTGTATACCCGATCTTGTTTTTTTTTTTTCCTTAGGGTCTCACTCTATTGCTCAGGCTGAAGCACACTGTGGTGCCATCTCGGTTCACTGCAACCTCCACCTCCTGGACTCAAGCAATTCTCCTGCGTTGGCCTCCCAAGCAGCTGGGACCACAGGGGCACCACACCATACCTGGCTAATTTTTGAATTTTTTTATAGAGATGGGGTTTCGCCATGTTGCCCAGGTTGGTCTGGAACTCCTAAGCTCAAGCAATCCACCTGCCTCAGCCTCCCGAAGCGCTGGGATTACAAGCATGATCCGCCGCACAAACCTCTTGTCAACAATCTATAAGAATTCCTGTTTCCCCTCAACTTCCCTATCCTTGTGTACTATCAAGCTATCTGATGCTTACAAATTTGATTGGGTTAAAATGTTTTCTCATTGTGATTTTTATTAGCATTTTTAAGATTGTGAATGAGCATCTTTTCTTACATTTTTAAGACTTTCTTATGTTTACTTCCTTTGTCCATAATCTATCCAGTATTTTTTTAATTGTTGATTTGTAAATACTCTTTATAATGTTTAGAAAATATTTTGTTGGTCATATGTGTTGCAAATATGGTTTCACAGTTTTTGTTATCTGTGTTTGACTTTCTTTGTTTTCTTTCGCCCTCAGCAGATTTTACATAGGCAAATACATCCATTGTATTAGTCTGTTTTCACGCTGCTAATAAAGACATATCGAGAATGGGTAATTAATGAAGGAAAGAGGTTTAATGGACTCACAGTTCCACATGGCTGAGGAGGCCTCACATTCGTGGCAGAATATGAAGGAAGAGCTAACAAACATCTTACATAGTGGTGGGGAAGAGCATGTGAAAGGGGAACTCTCATTTATAAAACCATCAGATCTTGTGAGACTTATTCACTATCATGAGAACAGCATGGGAAAGACCCATCCCCACGATTCAATTACCTCCCACTGGGTCCCTCCCATGACATGTGGGGATTATTACAATTCAAGATGAGATTTGAGTGGGGACACAGCCAGACCATCAGCATCATCCATCTTTTAATTTGAGGTTTATTGAGTTTTAGGTTTGGCCTTGAATGATCTTATCTTTTCCAAGATTATAAACAATACTCTTAAGTTGCTATGTTTAAAGTTTTGATTCCCTTGTAAGTTATTTTCGGGAAAAGAATAAAGGAAACATCCAGTTACATTTATTTTTTCAAATGGCTGACCATTATCCCATCTCTTTAATCCATTTTTTCTCTGTTTTGAAATGCCATCTTTACTGACATATATTCATGTATAAAGATTTGTCAGTCTTTATTAAATGAATTGAATTCAAGGATGGCTAAAATCAATTACTTTTTCAAGGTTGTCTTAGGACCTGGGATCAGATTGGGACAGTCAGCATCTAGTTTATTTATCTATTTATTATTTAAAATTATTTCACATCTGGGTTATAGCTTTACAGTGTTCTAAACAGCCTCCTCCCCCAAAATAGGTCCAATACTTCTGATTTATATAAGCAATGAGGAAATAACTAGAGAGCCAGGAATACATTCCCTTAAAATACCAGGAGGATTAATTGCCATTTTGTTAATTGTTTCTTGTTTTGTAGTTCTTTTGTTCTTTTTTTTCTCTTGATGTTTTTCTTGGCATTTTATTGCTTTTTTTTTTTTTGTAGGTGTAGTCTTTGTTCTCTTTCTCTTTTTCTTTTTCATATCTTCTGTATGTATTTTTGTGTGTGGTTACCATAAGGCATATGTAAAATATTTTATTACTACAACCATCCATTTTAAGCTGTTAACAACTTAGAAGTATTAAGTATGCTTTAATTGCACGCAAATATCTTTTACTCCCCGCTACACAATTTACATTACTGATGTCACAATTTATATCTTTTTATACTGTGACTTCATTGACAAATTTTGTAAAGTTATGCTTAATATTTTGACTTTTAGCTTGTGTACTAAAATTAAAATTGATTTACACACCACCATTACAGTATTGTTCTGTTTATATATTTAACTCTACAAGTGAATTTTACACTTTTATATGCTTTTGTGTTGCACTTGAGCATCCTTTTATTTCAAGTTGAGTAATTACCTTTAGAATTTTTATAAAGCAGGTCTGATAATAAGGTATTCCCGCAGTTTTCATTTATCTAGAACAATCTTTACCTCTCCATTTCTGAAGAACAATTTTGCTGGGTATCATATTCTTGGTAGACAACATTTGTTTTTCAGTACCTTTATTATATCCTACCACTGTCTC
>NW_012105942.1:409745-464673 GCF_000951045.1 Mandrillus leucophaeus
TTCTCCTGTATTTCCTGTAGACAGAAATTATCTTGATACCAGTAGCTCTCAGCTTTGACTGTGAAAACTTATTTGCTGATTTCTTTTGCTTCTTGAATCCGCCTGGGTCCCATTATCAGCATTTTATATTTTATTGATATAATGATAAGTCATACTAAAAAATAGTCAAAAGAGATTTTACCTTCTTACCTTTTCAACTCTGAGTTTTAAATCTTGACAAAAATACTCAAATAAATCCCAAACAGTTCAGAAATCTATCTGTCTCAACTTCCAGTAGGGCTGAATTGCACTGAACTTTGGAGGAATAATAAGTATATATTTAGTTTATAATAACCACTATATAATTTAACTAGAGTACACAGTTAAAGCACAATTGTATATACAAATCTATGATACAAATTTGAATTTACTTATTGATTTACCAATACCTCCCTCAACTAATGATATGGGAGAAAAATCAGTTATTAGTATATTATAATTATTAAATCACCTATTTGGTCTTGATTCAAATTTTTATTTTCCTGATCTTCAAGTCTTGCCCTCCTCTTCCCTGAACATTATATTCTTTTCTTCTTTGTGTATCATATTCTTTTTATTATTTACTTTTACAATCCATATCAGTATGGTTATGTTCTTATTTTAAAACTTTTTCTCCCCCTCTAACTCTCAGATTATGACGTTGCTCAGACATCTTTTATATTTTGTGGTAGGCTGGATAATGGCCCTGCAAGGATGTTCACATTCTAATACTCACAATCTACAAATATGTTGCCTTACATGATGGAAGGAACTTTGAAGATATAATTAAGGATTTGAGAAGGGGAAAATTTTCCTGGATGGTCTAGATGGGTTTAACGTAATTACAGGGTCCTTATTACAGGGAAACAGGAGGGTCAGAGAGAAGACAGAAGCAGAAGTTGGAATTATGCACTTTGAAAATAAAGGGAGGGGGCCATAAACCAAAGAAAGTATGTGACTTTTAGAAGAGAGAGAAAGTAAGGAAACAGAGTCTCCCCTTGAGTCTACAGAAGGAACTCAGGCCTAATGATGCCTTGATTTTAGCTCAGAAAAACTCTGATTCCAGAGTTCTGACTTTCTGAACAGTAACATAGTAAATTGGCTAAATAATCATTTTAAGGCATTATCATTGTGGTAATAAATTATAGCAGGACTAGGAAACTACTACAAGTATAAAGCTTTTATCAGTTTGCTAATTTTAGGTTCTAATGCTTTTCTGCAAGAATAAACAAGAATGTATAGGTAAATAAAGAGTGGGTGGAATAATATGTGTCTCTCATAACAGATATTAAGCATATTAAAAATATTATAAAGCTATAATAATTAAAGAAGTGTGTTATTTAAACAAGTATGGACACATTTATCATGAAAGCAGAATAAGTAACACAGAGTAAGAATCTATGTATGTATATACATTTAAATTATAATAAAGGTATAATTCCCCAATGGGTTCTTCTTGCACACGGCCCAAATAAAACCAATTCACTGAGACAGCAGTATAGCAGTAGAGAAAAAGTTTCATTAATGCAGGGTTAGCCAAGTGAAAGACAGGAATTCATTACTCATTTCAGCTTCCCTGAGAACTCCAAGGCTAGGGTTTTTATGGATAATATCATGGGTAGAAGGCTAGGGAATGGGTGCTGTTGATTTGTTGGAGATGAAAATCAGGGTGTGGAAAATGGTTCTCGTGTGCTGAGTCAACGTCAGGGTGGGGGCCACAGGACTGGTTAAATCATGAAGCACAGGTCCAAGTAGAGCCAATTGGTCACCAGAATGCAAAAGTCAGAAAAACATCTCAAAAGACCAATTGTAGGTTCTAAAACAGTAGTGTTATCTATAAAAGCAATAGAGAAAGCCACAAGTCTTGTGACTTATGGCCACATGATTCCTGAGCAGTAAGGAATTATAGAAAAGTAAGCTATGAAACAATGGCTTGTTATCATTTAACTCTGCCTACATCTTAGGTATAATTTAGGCCTCTACCATAATCCTTATCTTATGGCCTTTCATTAGTTTTACACAGACAGTTTCAGTCCCCAAACAAAGAGTGGGTCAGTTTTAGGGAGGGACTATTACCATTCTTGTTTCAAAGTTAAACTATAAACTACATTCCTCCCATGATTACCTTGGCTTATACTCAGGAATGAAAAAGGACAGCCAGGCTGTAAGACTAGAAGCAAGATGGAGTCAGCCATGCCAGACTTCTTTTGCTGTTATAATCTTTGCAAGGGCAATTTCAAAGGCAGTGCTCATTGACACTAATTGACCTGCCATGCTCTTCTTTGAACATACCATCTTGTTCTATTAAACATTCATAAAAGGTGTACAGTCTACTGGTTCTCCTTTATCTATTTTTTTCTCCTACTTGTTGCTTATATAACTCCTGTTCATCCTTAGGAATAACTTAGGTGTCACTTCTTTCAAGGATCTTTTTATGAATGCCCTAGGTACAGATTAGATGTTCTTCCTTGGTTCTCTGAGGCACAGGTTTGGTTTATAATGTGGTAACAAGCAATCTTCTAATATTAAATATTTTGAAATCACCGTTGTAAAATTGTAACTGAGACAATGACAGACATCTGACCTAACCGACTCCTTCTTGCTTCTAACCTCCAAGCTGTCTCTGTTCATTCCTGGGTGTAGGATGAATTAACTTTGGGGAGGAACTTAGCTTATAGTTTATAATTTGAAACAAAGAAGATAACAGCCCTTTCCTGAAACAAAACCCCTTCTTGTCTGGTGACTAGATTGCCTTTGTGGGACTAACAAAGTAGCCACAAGATTAGAAATTATGCTTTAGGAGCCATGCAGCTGGAAGCTACAAAATTCCAGCCCTCCCCAAATTGCTGCTGGGGATAACATCACTGTTGTAAAACCTAAGAGCAGTTCTTGAGATATTTTGTAGCCCCTGCACTTGATGGATCACTTGGCACCACTCGGATTGATAAACTGACTCATCCAATCTTGTGGGCCCCATCCAGGAACTGATGCAGCACAAGAAGACAGCTTTGACTCCCTATGATTTCATCTCTGACCTGACCAATCAGTACTCCCAACTCACTGGCCCCACCACCTACCAAATTAACCTTAAAAACTCTGATTCTTGGGGAGTTTGATTCGAGTAATAATAAAACTCCAGTCTTCTGCATAGCCAGCTCTGTGTGAATTACTGTTTCTTTATTGCAATTCCCCTGTCTTGATAAATCACCTCTGTCTAGGCAGTGGGTAAGGTGAACCCATTGGGCAGTTACAAATTAACACAATAAAAGAGTATTTCTTATTCATACAATTTCCATTGCAGAGTTGTTTTCTACTCTTCAGAGTTGTTTTCCTACAAATTATGACTCAGCAATCTAGTTAGCTTCAGTCTTTTAGTGCTGTCAACATTGAATTGAGATGGCTCAATTCAAGGCCTCCCTACAACTGGCACAGTGCAGGAAGGGTGAAACTGGAAAATAAGGCTTTTCATTGCCTCAGTCCACAAGTGGCATCTTACTTTTGCTCACATTTCACTGGCTTTGACTATTCATATTTTCCTGCACAATAAGGGGTTGAGAGGTTCATTCTTCCATGTGCCTGGAAAGGAAGGAGAACTGGATAATGGTAAAGCACAATAATGCCTACTGCACACTCTGACCTTAGCATGAGTGTATCACTTACTGCAGCCTACTGTAGTTACACAGACTGTGGTGAAACACGATGTGGTTAGACTTTTTGCAACTCTATCAAATATTCTCCCATGCTAGGGTCAATCTAGTACAAGGGTTAGAGAATGAACCTTAGAATCAAGTTGGATCTTAATTTAATTCTCAGCTGCACCACTTAACTTACTGTATGACCTTGGCAAGTTATTTCACCATTGTGAGTCTGTTTCCTAAATCATAAAATGAGCTTAATAATATCTATCTAATAGTATTATTATAAGATTACATAATTTAGTAGATATAAAGTTCCTGACACTCCACCAGATATGGTTTGGCTGTGTCTCCACCTAAATGTCATCTTAAATTGCCATCCTTATAATCCTCATGTGTCATGAGAGGGACCCAATGGGAGGTATGTGAATCATGGGGGCTTTCCCCATGCAGTTCTCATGACAGTGAGTGAGTTCTCATGAGGTCTGATTGTTTTATAAGCATCTGGCATTTCCCCTGCTAGCACTCATTCTCTCCCCTGCCACCCTGTGAAGAGGTGCCTTCCACCATGATTGTAAGTTTCCTGAGACCTCCCCAGCCATATGGAACTGTGAATCAATTAAATCTCTTTTTTTTTTTTGAGATGGAGTTTCACTCTTGTTGCCCAGGCTGGAGTGCAATGGTGCAGTCTCGCTGCAACCTCTACCTCCCAGGTTCAAGCGATTCTCCTGCCTCAGCCTCCCAGGAAGCTGGGATTACAGGTGCCCACCAGCAGGCCCGGCTAATTTTTGTACGTTTAGTACAGACAGGGTTTCATCATGTTGGCCAGGCTGGTCGCAAACTGCTGACCTCAGGTGATCCACCGGCCTCGGCCTCCCAAAGTGATGGGATTACAGGTGTGAGCCACTGTGCCCAGCCTAAACCTCTTTTCTTTATAAATTACCCAGTCTTGGGTATGTCTTCATAACATCATGAGAAACGAACTAATACACCACGTGACACACAGTAGGCGCTAAATAAAAGGCAGTCTGTATTATTACCTAGTCTTTGAGCTGCACCTCTCAGGGACATTATCTTTGCCTTTCAAATTTTCTTTCTTCCCTTTGACTCTTATCTTCAGTTGCAAATAATAATTATCTTTCCTAAGTTAAAAATAAAACTGAACCACTAAAAATGAACTAAAACCTTGCTTTAGGCTATTTTTCCATTTCACTCTTTCTTATCACCAAACTCAAATATTTGCTTTCTGTTGTGCTGTTTTTCACTAGGTACTTCTACTTTTAAAAGTCCCTATTCACTGCTTGGCTCATCATAATCTTCATTTTCCTATTTACTGAAGCTATTCTTTTGCAGCTTACAACCAGCCTCCTCATCACAAAGTTATTAAACTTCACAAGCATTTCACCTTGCAGGTCTTTCTTGTGGTTTGACATTTAATTTTTTTTTGCCCTTGATAATGGCGTATAATGACATACCTCTTACCCTTCTCACCATTCCCAAACCTTCTTCCTGACTCAATTTATTTTTCTGTCCCCTCCAGGAGGGGTTCCAAGAAGGTTCATTTTTTGGCCCTCTTCTCTTCTCTAACATGGCTCCCCTTGGCACTCACATTCCCTCCCAAAGCTTAAAAATATCACCTCTAGACAGGCATCTTCCATGTCTAGCCTCTCCTCTGACCTCTCTTCTAGCTTCCCAACTGCCTAATCGAAATGTCACATGATTTTTGTTCCTGCACTCAAATTAACTGTGTCCCAATTGGATTCTGTACCTATTTGGCCATTGTTCATGGTTCGTTTTCAGCATGTACACATAACATCCCATATTATAGTTATTTGGAACATTGCATTGCAGGTTGTAAACTCCTTGGGACAGGAGTTATCTAAAGATAGTCTTTATCTTCTTGCTTCCCCTCTTTATTTTCATATTAAAATTTAGTAATCATTCATCTATATCACCATCACAATAATTATAATATGCTGATTATGATATGTGTAATATATACTTCAAAATAAATGTTCACATTAAAAATGTGACACAGTCGTTCTCTGATATCCTCAGGGGATACATTCCAAGACCTCCAGTGGATGCCTGAAACTATGGATAGTATTGAACTTTTTATATACTATGTTTTTTTCCTACACATACACGCCTATAATAAAGTCTAATTTATAAATTAGGCACACTAAGAGATTAACAACAATAGCTAATAATAAACTAGAACAATTACAACAGCATACTGTAATGCAAGTTATGTGAATGTAGTCTCTACCTCTCTCTTTCAAAATATCCTATCATACTGTCCACCCCTATTTTGGATTGTGGCTAATGACAGGTAACTGAAATTGTGGAAAGCAATACTGTGTATAAGGGAAAACTACTGGTTAGTGTGATTTAGCAGAGTAGGAATCACCAGACTTCAAACTGATAGAGAAATGAAAAGTCTCTTACTTAGTGATTTTATAGTATAAAGTTATTTCCCCTTTATTTACATTTCAGGACCATCAGATGTGCACCACTGGGGATATTAAATTAGGGTTAGAGATGGACCATTGCCAAGATGGGGAAGACAGAGCCTACATTTTCCAAAAGAACTTGACAGCTTGACAATAGCAGTCGCTTTGCTAGAGCATCACCAGTTACACCTTGTCATCTGGGATTAAGTGGGTTTTGTTTTAAATTTGGAACACCACATTGTCATGCTGTTTCTCTCCCTTTGGTGTAGAAATAGTGATCAATACCTGTCAAGTATCTAGAGGTTTGCTTGATTTCTCTTACAAAGAAAATGGGGAAACAAGGCAGCCCAGATTGTTTCTTTTGGCAAGAACATACCCTCTTTGCCCCGTATGATAGATCTATGTCTGTATCCCTAAAGATGCAGCTATAGCTACATTAAAGAATTATTTTTCTCCAGTCAAAGCAGTGTGTTATATCATTTACATACCATTGTTTGCTCATCTTTTTTGTTGTCAATTGCATTTAAAAGTAAATTTTTAGTAATGCTAGTGGATCAAATAGACCCAATCAGAAAGGCAGTAAAAATAAACAATAGGCATGCCTATCTGTGATGTGAATGAGTGAAAACAGACATATCTAAAAGCTTAACAGTTACTGGCCACAGTGCACTATAATTGATAGCACCAAACTTTTATCCCTGTTCTCCCCATTTATTTAGGTTGATCTGCATCTTCTGATCTAGATATCTTGACTCCATAACCAGACTTGGATACTGGCCTCTGACCCAGTTTTGGCCATGAGAACTTCAGACTCTCTGATCAGTATCCTATCTGATTCTTCCTTCGGTTTATATGCCCTTGGTTTCTACGCCCTTGGTTTCAGGTGTCCAGCCCTGGAAATTTTTCTCTGTATCCGCAACCCACCTCGACATTATCTGCCCCGAAATGACTTTTACAGCATAGAGAATCAAATATGTGAACTAACGCAATGGTCTCTTATCTCCCTGCATCTGTTCTTCATTTTTGTAATCTTTCTATGGAGGAAATCTAATCTTGTCACTCTTCTGCTTGAAATCCTTCAAGAGCTTTCAGTGGTCTTGCTTCTCAGAATGGAATTAAAATGTATTTCAGCCAGGCCTGGTGGCTCACACCTGTAATCCCAGCACTTTAGGAGGCCGAGGTGGGAGGATCACCTGAGGTCAGGAGTCTGAGACCAGCCTGGGCAACATGGAGAAACCATGTCTCTACTAGAAATACAAAAGTTAGCTGGTGCCACTTGCCTGTAGTTGCAGCTACTTAGGAGGCTGAGGCAGGAGAATCACTTGAAGCCAGGAGGCAGAGGTTGCAGTGAGCCAAGACTGCATCACTGCACTCCAGCCTGGGCAATAGAGCAAGACTCCATCTCAAATAAATAAATACATAAATAAATAAACAGAAATAAATAAAATGGATTTCCATGATTCAGTCCTTGACTTTGACCATTTCACCATGTTAAGCTTATGCGTCGGTGGAATGGACCTACTCACAGATCTTCAAATAATCCATGTTATCTTAAACCTTTCAGTATTTGCACATGCCATACTCTGCCTGGAACAGAAATCCTCTGCCTCTGTAGTAAATTCTTCTTCCTTCAAGACATGACAGAGCTACTCAGGAAAGTCTTCCCTGGCTGAGGCCTTGCTTTACTTACTTAACATTTTCACACAAGCCACACACACACACATACACACAAGCACACACGTGCACGTGCAGGAGGGTGGGGAAGAGAGGGAGAGAGAGAGAGAGGGAGAAAGATTTGGCCTTACTCTTTGCATTAAATTGGCTTCCATAACTATGGAAATGGCCTTGTGTTCTAGTCCTAAAGAGATGGTAGTCTTAAGGAGATAACAGAGGACAAGAAGAAGCAGAAAATTCTACTACCAACACCTATGAAATACATGTTATATATATTATATACATAGGCAACTATAAATGCATAGTTGATCATACAAGGAAGAATAGTGCCTCCCCTGGTGGCAAACTGAAGTGTGTGAGACCATGAGCTGCTGTGACTGCCCTGAAGTAGTCTTGGTCTCAATAGTACAGAGGCTTAGAGTTTAAAATCGTCATGGGAACAGAAACTGAAGGTTTGTATTCAAAACAAGAGGGGGATAGAAATGGAGACCACTGAATAAATATGGGACTTTCAAAAGTACTGAACTTCAGGAAAACCCTCAGAGAAAGAGTGTTCTAAAAAAAGAGAAAATCTACTCACTGGTTCAGAGAAGACAAGGATGCTAAAAAGTAACAGCTGAAACAAAAGAGAATTTTCTGAGAACTGAAATTCCAAACTTGTGTTTCATGCAGGCTCAAGACTCAAAATAATAACTTCTCACAAAGTCTGGAAACTTTGAAAGAAACAGATTGGTATAAAAATTGGACCCAGCAGGGTGATTCTCTTGGGGCATGTAAAAGAAGCAAATATAAAACTTTCAGGGAGGCACGCCCTCAACAGATTATATTCAGCAACAATTTATAAGTCAAGAGGCACAGCAATGGGGATAATTGGAACCCCAAGAATTTCAGCTCCTAGAGCACTGATGGAGACTATCAAATTGGTTTGTCTTAAAAGAATAAAAAAAAAATGTGGAATTTAAATCCTATGGGAAAAAAAGACACTACAAAAATGGTGCATTTGAAAAAGAATGAAATATAATTTCTAGAAATAAAGTCAACAGACTAAATTGAAAGTAAGATACAGCTAAAGGATTTGCAAACAGAGTTGGAATGAAGACTATTACTCAGAACATAGCACTGAGAGAAAAAGAATTAGAAAAAAGGTAGGAGAAATTAATAGATATGAAGATTAGAATGAGAGCACCAGTCTGGTAGGAGCTGTAGCAGGTGGTGTTTGAGAGAAGAGGGAGAAGTAATATGTTGAGGTAATGGCTGAGAGTTTTCCAGAATGTATGAAATATATGAATCCTTAGATTAAGGCAACATTATGAGTCATGAGCAGGCTAAATAAAAATAAATCACACATACAGCCTTATAGTAAAACCATCAAATATCAAAGACAAAAAGAGGATCTAGAAGGCAATCAGCAAGAAAAAACAGATTACCTAAAAAGAAACAAGAATTATGCTGTCACATGCGTTTAATAGCAAGAATAAAGGCTAAAGAAAAATAGTATATTTTATTGCATTTCTTCAAAATACTAAGAGAAAATAATTGTTAATAAAGAATAAATTACCCAAACTGTCATTTGGGAAGGAGAGTTAAAAATAATTTTTGGACAAAATTAAGAGTATTTCCTACTTTCAGATCTATGATAAATAAAGACCTTTAAAACATGTAAGTAAGGAAAAAGCCAGAAAGAAGAATAGGCTTCAAGTAATGATGGTAAGCAAAGAAATTAGTAAACATGTGGGTCAATATAAAGAAGCATTGTTATTATTATTATTTTTTGAGACAGGGTCTTGCTCTGTCACCCAGCCTGGAGTACAGTGGCGCTATCTTGGCTCACCACAACCTCTGCCTCCCAGGTTCAAGTGATTCTCCTGCCTCAGCCTCCCAAGTAGCTGTGGTAAGAGGTGTGTACCATCATGTCAGGCTAATTCTTGTCTTTTTAGTAGAGACCGGGTTTCATCATGTTGGCCAGGCTGGTCTCGAACTGCTGACTTCAAGTGATTCGCCCACCTCCGTCTCCCAAAGCGTTGGGATTATAGGCGTGAGCTACCATGCCCAGCCTAAGAAGCATTTCTTACATAGAACAGTAATGATAAGGGTCATTAATTTTGGTAATAATATCAAGATATAATAAAATTCCAAACATCCCTAACACTTAATAAGAAAGATGAGTAATTTTTGTTAGAAGAAGGTTAGATTTCTTAATATTAGCTCCTGTTTAATCAAGTATATATGTTAGCAATTTCAACATAATCACTTAAAAACAGAAATTGATTATATAATATCTAAATTATATATCTAAAACTAGAGAATAACAAGGATTAAAGACAACTTAGTTAATCTTATAGAAGGCAGGAAAAGATAAAAAATCATTTTAAAGAGAAAGCTGAAAAAGAGAGAGAGAATGAGAGAGAAAGAGAAGACAGATATAAATCCAAATATTTCAGTAACCACAAGGATGTCATATGAGCAAAATTCTCCAGTTAAAGGAGCAAGGCCATAAATTGGGTTGTAAGTATCCAATAAAATTCTCTTTATAAGGGAACATAAACATAAATATCATGTCATAAAATGACTCAAAGTAAAAGGATGAGAAAAAGTAGACCAGGTAAATAATCAAAATTAGGCTACTGTATCTATATTAACATAAAGAATGCACTCAGAGAGGGATAGCATTATTAGGGATGAAGATGGTTATTACACATTGATAAAAGATTCAAGTCACAAGGAAGTAATAATATTTCAAAATATATATGCGTCCAACAACATATATAAAGAACATTTTACACAATAAGAAGGAGAAATAGGTGAACCCACAACTATACGGGGAGATAAATGCTTGTTCCATAGTAGTAGACTAAGCAGACATGTAAAATTCTTTATTTGCAGCTCTGTTTGTAATAGCAAAAAGTAGCACAACCGTCCCAAGTCAAGGAAACAGAGAGCTAAACTGAGACTGATTTATACATTCAGTTAGTATTCAATGGTTAAAAATGGACTAGATCTCATGGATAAGATGGATCATTCCATCTGATCATTCCATAATACTGAATGACAAAAGAGTTACAAAATGTTATATATAGTAGACACCAAGTGGAGATATGAATTGGATATATAAACATGGAGCTTGAAGAGATGTGGGCCGAAAGATACATTTGGCAGTTATCTGACTACATTTTTTGAAAGCATGAGTAGTCTCATTCATTAAGGAGAGTTAGTAGTGAAGAAAACCCAATTTAGAACCCTGGGACTTCCAACAGTTACAGATCAAAGTGAGAGAAAGCGAATCAGGCAAATGAAATCCCGAAAAGCACCCTCACTAGTAAAGAGAGAGAGAGGGAAGTGAGGAGAGCAATCATGCTGCTTGTCTTCACTGATTCCTACTTTAAATGTGTTCATGAGAGGTCATGATGCCCAAAGCTCTGTCAGCCAGTTGGAAGCATGAGGGAGCACGTTTGAGGATAAAAGCAAATATGCTAAGGGTGGAGGATTCGGAGAGAAAGAACATGACATTGCAGAGTCAACTAATCCAGAAACTCACTATATCTGTAATTCTGTTACATGCAATTAGCATTTATTTTGTAATGTCATTGCTAGTTGTATTTTCCGTTACTGAAAGCCAATAGCATCTTATTATGCCCAGTGACAATTTTAGAAGTCCATCTTATTCCCAGTTAAAGGAAATGTGTGTTGAATAAATGGTACTAAGTGTTTCATTAGGGTTGCAAAGATAACTAAGACAAGTCCAAGAGTTCATAGTTTAGGAGAGAGAAATTTACATTTAAAGCTGTAAGAGCTGGTAGGGCCTTGAAGACTTTTGATCACGGATATGAGATAATAAACGCAGTGCTTTAGAAACACTAGTTTGTTGTCATAATAAAAATGATTATGTACCTTGGGTACATATATCTATTTAGCATTTTTTATTTTATTTGAACCTTATAACAAATCAATAAGGAAGATATTGCCCATATTTTATAAATGAAGAAATAGGTTTATGAACTCAAATAATTTGCTTAGGATCAGATAGTAATAAGATTGAAACTAAGTTTGCTTAGCACCAGAAGCCAGGCTCTTACCTGCTTTCTTCCATGCTGTGCTGTCCCTCCTGTGGCACCATCTGCTTTTATCTCACACACTTCATTGACCCAACACAGGATGGCCAGAAGGAAGGAGAAGTGAGCATCAAGGAAACCAATTAAGGTAGAAGAGAGGCAGTGTAGCAAGGGGAAAGAAAGGATCAAGATGGCAGGCATTTCTGAGGGAAGAGTGAGCCTTAATGACAGACTGGAGACACAGGATGGAGAATGCTGAAGCTTCAAAGGGATGTCAAGGTTACTGCACAGTTCCCTTCTTTTGAAAGAACATTTGGTGTTTATTGCCTCCATTCCTTCATGTGCTCTTAACATATGATCATCTAGTTTTTGCTTCAAATTTTCTCTTTTTTTGTGGAAACTGTTCTCTATGTATGTACCCTTGGCCTACTCATTGAAAATTACATAGATATAGATACCCATATATTTTTTCTATTCTCCCTGATGCTTCTGCATTTTCTGTAAATTTCCTCCTTCATTGGCTTCTCCAAAATTAGGTTTTGAAGCTCATTCCCCAGAGAAGCTCATTCTCTGTTTGTTTATTTTGAGATGGAGTCTTGCTCTGTCACCCAGCCTGGAGTGCAGTGGCAAGATGTCTGCTCATTGCAACCTCCACCTCTCAGGTTCAACTGATTCTCCTGCCTCAGCCTCCCGAAGTGATTACAGGGTGCACACAACCATGCCCAGCTAATTTTTGTATTTTTCGTACAGACAGGGTTTCGCCATGCTGCCCAGACTGGTCTCGAACTCCTGACCTGAAATAATCTGCCTGCCTCAGCTTCCCAAAGTGCTGGCATTACAGGCATGAGCCACTGCGCCTGGCCTTGCTCTCTCTTTCAAAACCTTTTTTCCCTAACCCTTTGCCTACCTCCAGAATTACTTTGGTTGCCACGTTTCTTATCTATCATTTTGCTTGGCTCCAATTTTTTTCTTCTGTCTTCTAAATGAGCATATATGGTATGTACTTTGCTGTAATGATCTTTACCTAAGTTTAGTCTACTCCTAGAAATCTTCCGAGCAATTCTCATTCTTTGACGTGCCATTCTTCTACTTTTGGCCTTGTTGCTTATAACAATCACATAACATTTTATACATATGCTTATTTGTACCAATATATGCCTTATTTGTTTAAGGAGTAATTTTCATGCGTCTTGATAGTCCCCATAGTGCCTAGCGTTCTTGCATTTAGTAGACAATTATTCATTCATTTCTTTATTCATTCAACAAATACTTGAATGGGACACACAAAAAGGGGAAAAGCAGAATACATAACTATAAAAAGTGTGAAACAGAAAAAAGAAATAAGGTGTTAATTTGAGGAAGATTTGAAAACCTCTATTCTATTTTATTTTATTTTTTTTAACCTGATAGCCTTGGACTTTAAAATCCAGTGAAAGGTAGAACACACAAGGGAGAGGAGTAAGCAAAGGGTTATGAAGAGATCCTCTAGAAGGATGCTGCAGCTAAGAGTTACAGGTGTGGCTGGGCGTAATGGCTCACACCTGTAATCCCAGCACTTTGGGAGGCTGAGGCGGGCAGATCACGAGGTCAAGCGATCGAGACCATCTTGGCCAACACAGTGAAACCTTGTGTCTACTAAAAATACAAAAATTAGCCGGGCGTGGTAGCACGCACCTGAAGTCCCAGCTCCTCAGGAGGTTGAGGCCGGAGAATCGCTTGAACCTGGCAGGCGGAGGTTGCAGTGAGCTGAGATCGTGCCACTGCACTCCAGCCTGGTGACAGAGCAAGACTCCATCTCAAAAAATAAAAAAAAAAAGTTACAGGTGTGCTGAAGTCTTGATGTCTTCCACTCAAGGTGGCATGAGCTTCCAGCTATGAGCAGCCAGTGTGTTACGCAAATTTGTTTTCAAGTAGCCCATTTTGTGACAAATATTAGGAAGCCCTTTTGTGAGGTTCCCAAGAAAGTAGATGAGGATGTGTGTGTCAGAGTACTCTAGATAAATAGAACCAGATATATCTATACATCTATATAGAGAAAGACAGAGAAAAAAGAGATTGATTTTAAGGAGTTGGCTCACCATATTGTGGGGGCTGGCAAGTCTGAAATTTGTAGGGCAGGATGCCGGCAGGCTGGAAATTTTGGCAGGAGTCAATGTTGCAGTCTTCAGTTTGAAGGCAGAATTCCTTCCTCTTCTCGGTACCTCAGTTTTTTCCCTTACGGCCTTCAACTTATTGAATGAGGTCCATCTACATTATGGAGAGTAATTTGTTTACTCAAAATCTACTCATTTAAATGTTAATCACATCTGAAAAAAAAATAGCTTCACAGCAACAGCTAGACTGGTGTTGGACCAAACAACTGGGTACCATAGCCTAGCCAAGGTGACACATCAAATTAATCATCACAAGACAGAAGACAAAGAGACAGGTGAAAGTTTGGCTTTGGGTAGGAGGAGGATCACCTCCTCCAGTGTAAAAGGAGAAATGAGGATGGGAACTGATGTAGATGTTTAGGTAACTCCAAATCTATGGCTTCTATTTCCTCTGTGAAGCTGGGATGAGAGGAGGAAATCAATGGTTTAAAGATAGTGATAGGTTTGCAAAATTTACTTAGGTGAGTGGGAGAGTAATTGCCAAGTGAAATAGATTGAGATTGCTGAGAAGAGCTAATGGTTGGTGATTACAGTCTTATGAGGGGTGTAATCGCTAATAAATGCTCACTACACCATTACTTCACTCTATTTAAGATGGTATCTTTTTAATTATTTACACAGTATTGCTCTTTACTTTCTGCAGGCAAACACCACTCTTCTGTTAACTTCTATGCACCCTTCCATAATCTCTTATTCCATGGATTAGACCTACTGTGGTAACACTTGTCTATTATTGTTTGCCTTGTAAAACTGCACATCTAATAAATAACACAATTAAGGGTGGTGCACAGGAGACATGGTGAATCAGCTTAAGGAGAAGGATGTTGTTGTTGAGGCTACTTTAAACGCATGAAGTACTTTATAGGCTTTTAGCATAGACTCACTGCTCTGTGACTCAATAATAACACACTTCTTTTGCCATTATTCAAAGGACAAGTGTACACACTGTGCAATAGGGACTCCATAAGTATTTGAAAAAACAAATGAAGATGTTGCTTTACTTGATTCTATTTTCTACATCTTTGCCTATTTGCATATTATGTTAGCTCCAGAAAATGGCTAGGAGGCAGAATTTTCCCACAACTGTCAATTCAGTGTTCTCCTCTTCCTGTGTTTGTTTGAATTATCTGGTAAGTGGCACTTATTTGTTTGAGAGGTAGTAACAAGGAAAGAAAAAAATATATATATATATATTCTGAGACAGAGTCTCGCTCTGTCGCCCAGGCTAGAATGCAGTGGCACGATCTTGGCTCACTGCAACCTCCACCTCCCAAGTTCAAGCGATTCCCCTGCCTCAGCCTCCTGAGTAGCTAGGATTAGAGGTGCCTGTCACCATGCCTGGTTGATTTTTGTATTTTTATTAGAGATGGGGTTTCACCATGTTGACCAGTCTGGTCTTGAACTCCTGACCTCAAGCAATCCACCTCCCTTGGCCCCGCAAAGTGCTGAGATTATAGGTGTGAACCACCGTGCCCGGCCCAGGAAAAGATTTTTAAACAATGTAGTCAGAAGACCTAGATAAGTGATGGCAAACTCATATCCTTAAAGAAATATAAAACATATTTGCTGTAGCCAAACTAACACATGTGTTGGCAGATCTTGTAATCTTGGATCTACGTTTTAGTTCAGGCTTTATCATGCACTAGAGCTTTGATTTGGATAATCTGCCTTCTGTTGGCTTCATTTCATTTATCTGTAAAATGTTAATAATGCTTGTTTTACCTGGGGCATAGGATTATGGTAAAGGTTATATAATATAATGTTACATAATAGAAACTTCAGATATGTAAATATACATGTATTAGTCAGAGTTCTCCATAGAAGCAAAACCAATATGATGTGTGTGTGTGTGTGTGTGTGTGTGTGTATTTAAGAGAGAGTTTATTTTAAGGAATTGGTTCATATGATTATGGGGCCTGGCAAGTCTGAAATCCATAAACAGGCGAGCAGGTTGAAAATTCAAGGAAAAGCTGGTGTTATATTATAGAGTCTCATACTTGCTGGCTGAAAATTTAGTCAGGATTTCTATGTTACACTCTTGAGTTAGAACTGCTTCTTCTTCAGGAAACCTCAGTCTTTGCTCTTAATGCCTTTGATTAATTAGATGAGGCTCACCCATATTATGACAGTAACCTGCTTTACTCGAGGTCTACCTTTTAAATGTTAATTGTATATAAAAAGCACCTTCACAGAAACATGTAGGTTAGTGTTTTGACTAAACAACGGGTACAATTGCCTAGCCTAGTTGACATGTAAAATTAAGCAGCACAATACAGCATTATGATGAATATTTGGGTTCTTGATTTAGGTTGCCTGAATTTAATTCTAGCTCTATCTTTGGGAGCTAAGAGTCCTTCAGCAAATATTGCATTGTTTTGGTGATTCAGTTTTCTCATCTGTTAAACCATCTTACAGAGTTGTGAGATTAAACATAGAACACACATGCAGTGTGTTCACAATAGGATAGTATGGAGTCAATGTGCAGTAAATTATGGCTACTATTAAACATAAGTCATTATTACTACTGTTATTAAATCTGAAAATATAACAATATAAAAATTTTAAATGAAAAAGAAATTTTTCTGTTTGCTAGTCCTGCTGTTTTCCCTTGCTTTTGGGTTTGAGTATAAGGATAGCAGTCAATCATCCTGGATTTACTGGAACAGTCACAATTTCAGTATTCTGCCTTATTATTCCCATTCACATACTCTATTTGTCAGACCTTTCATTCTGATGTTTGGTTCACAAAATATGCATGCCATAAATGGTGATGACAATTGACTTTTTTTTTTTTTTTTTTGAGAAGGAGTCTCGCTCTGACACCCAGACTGGAGTGCAGTGGTGTGATCTTGGCTCACTGGAACCTCTGCCTCCCGAGTTCAAGTGATTCTCCTGCATCAGCCTCCCAAGTAGCAGGGATTACAGGCATCTGCCACCACACCCGGCTATTTTTTTTTTTTTTTCATATTTTTAGTAAAGACGGAGTTTAACCATGTTGGCTAGGCTGGTCTCAAACTCCTGACCTCAGGTGACCCACCCGCCTTGGCCTCCCAAAGTGCTGGGACTACAGGTGTGAGCCACCGTGCCCAGGCAGCTGAGACTTAAAACTCAGGCTCACGGTTGACTCTGTAGTTTGATAGAGAATAGCAAATTAGCCATCTGTCAGCTAAAAAGCTTTGCTGCTTTGTGGGTTGTATCTTGGTGCTGCATTATTAATATCATGCGAAGTTATTCATTAATTCTTTGCCGTCATCTCAGAGCGTCATAGCATATTTATTTCTCTGCATCTGAACATACCACCATCATCTAAGGCAATTTGTTGATATGTAATATTATTTGCTAATAGTCATGTGATTTTGTAATTTCAAAATAATTTCTCAGAATTACTTGATTAACTGTGGGTTTTCCTTTAGTGACAAGTGTATATTCAATAATTCCCCAATTTCAGAATCACTTGATTAAATATGGGTTCTCCTTCAGTGATGCAAGTGTACATTTAGTAATTCCCCAATTTCATTAGAGTGACTGTATGTGGGCAAAACTGTGAGTTCTTAATGTGTCTTTATATATTATGTTTAAGTGTTCAGATAAAATAATTTAGCTTAGAAAAAGAAAATTAAAATTAAAAAGGAATTAAAAATTTAACAGGTCAGTTATGTGACCTTTATTATTAAGCTAATCTAATACTTAATCTGTTTTTGAAACTGTGGATTTACTAAATTATGAATGAATAAGAAGTCTATTTTTGCTGCACTTACAGAGACAAGATGAAGAGCTGGCCACCAAGGAAGGCTCTCACAGGTTGGCAGTAAGTTGGCAGAGCCACTGGCCCAGGATGCAGATCCTAGATTTTCACATTTTGAACTTAGTTTCATCAGGAACTTAGAACTTAGATGATTCAGTACTCAGGAATAACTTTTTTTTTTTTTTGAGACAGAGTCTTGCTCTTGTCACCCAGGCGGGAGTGCTGGAGTGCTGGAGTTCAATGGTGCAATCTCGGCTCACTGCAACCTCCAACTTCTGGGCTCAAGTGGTTCTCCTGCCTCAGCCTCCCAAGTAGCTGGGATTCCAGGCATGCGCCACCGTGTCTGGCTAATTTTTGTATTTTTAGTAGAGACAGGGTTTCACCCTGTTGGCCAAGCTGGTCTCAAACTCCCGATCTCAGGTGACCCACCTACCTTGGCCTCTCAAAGTGCTGGGATTCCAGGTGTGTGCCACTGTGTCCGGCCAGGAACAACTCTTAAGTGTCAAACTCAGAAAGGATTGTTGCGTATGTAATTCACAATGTCAGTTTATTCAGTTATAATGGAAGCTGTTTCTATCCAAAGATTAATCTAGGGTACTGTTTCTCCTTGCATCAGAGTCCCTAATCCTCAATTAGTATTTAAAATTATGTTTCAAGAGTTCACAGCTGGTTAAAGGGAACTTGACAATTGCATCTACACTAGAGAAGTGTTTTGGTTTTATATTACGGACCAACTCCATTTGTTTGGGGTGCTAGGTTGGAAAGTATTTTAAAATGACATTTGAGGCCAGTGAAAAGGAATGCTATGATTGAATGACAGTGTCTTACACCTGTCCAAGAGTGCAAGTGTGAGCTGAGCTTGCTGTGTATTTGCCATCTTTGACTGAGGCTATTGACGAAAAGCTCACAAATATCCTTGACTCACAATATATAACAACATTCTGGTCCCCTCACTCTAGTAATTAGAAAACAGGTGTCTTCTGGCTACGTTGCCCCTTTCCTTTAGACAAAGATTAAAATAGTATTATTATCTAAAATATTACTATCTTACACAGATTACCACCTTTCTGTGACCATGTTTTTTTGTGGTAGGTGACAATATCCTTAAGTAGGAAATTGCTTTCTTTAGTTATATTAAAATCCTAAGAATAGCCCTAGTGATGCTTCCACAGTTTCCATAAATATTTTTAAAAGCCAGTCCTGAAGGATATAGGATAATATTTGATGTTGACATATGATTAATTCAATGAGGACTGACTCTATTTTATTGCCACAAGTGAGTTGCTTTTGTCACCAGGTTTAGGGGCACTCCACACCACTTTATGCTGAAAACTTGTTTTTAGTGCTCCACACTACCAACGACTTCATAGTTTGTCTCATGAGTCTCTAAACTTTTCTTGATAGAGATTGGCTTTTGATGTTGCAGAAGTCTTATGCTATATGGGTAAGGAAAGACACTCACAACAGGGGCCTTATGCACACAGCATCTTAGCAGTGGGAGTACAGCCTGCTCAGGCTTCAAGACTGACCAGAAGAGGGCAGACAACCACTTGGATTACCTTGATTTAAGTGATTGTCTCTCCTCTGTAAAGGACAGAAATTTCACCCCCAACGCATTTCTTTGGGTGTGACAGTAGGGACTGAGAGAGACAGATTTGAAGAGCTAGTAAGCAAGAAAACATTACGAATTTTTAAATCATAGCATCATATTTTTAAAAGGAGACTGCTTCTTAATAGGATAACTATTTTTTTTTCTTTAATTTGTTTTTTTTTTTTTTTTTTTTTTGAGACGAAGTCTCACTCTGTCGCCCAGGCTGGAGTGCAGTGGCGCGATCTCGGCTCACTGCAAGCTCCGCCTTCCGGGTTCAGGCCATTCTCCTGCCTCAGCCTCCCGAGTAGCTGGGACTACAGGCGCCCGCCACCTCGCCCGGCTAATGTTTTGTATTTTTAGTAGAGACGGGGTTTCACCGTGTTAGCCAGGGTGGTCTCGATTTCCTGACCTCCTGATCCACCCGCCTGGGCCTCCCAAAGTGCTGAGATTACAGGCGTGAGCCGCCGCACCCGGCCTTCTTTAATTTCAATTTGGATGAGCTCAAGGATGTTATGCCATATATATTATACTCGACTTCAAAAGGCTTTGCTTAAAGCAAAACAAGCCTAAAATCTACATAACTCTGAAAATCACTTCAGAGAATCGTGAATAAACTTTTCTTCAGGGTATTTCAGACTAATCTAAGAAAATCTTTGCTTGAACACTGTGTGTATTTTTTTAAAGGAATTCTATTCAGCCCCTAGTTATTAATGTTTATCTTATTTGTGAAGTTCTTTAGACTCTTCAGAAAGGAGGGTTAATGATTAGGAACCAAGGTAAACCATTGTTTCTTTTTTATTCTTATATTTCATTCAACTGAAAAAGATCTTAATCATTAGCCTGACATATTTATTAATGTTTTTAATTTCAAGGATTAATTTTCATTTTTGTAAAGATTACTTTCTTTTTTTTCTTTTTTTTTTTTTTTTGCAATATGGCTGTTAGAATGACCTCAAAATTATATAACTCCCTGCTTTCTGGTTGTGTAAAAATTTGTACATGATTGAGTATTCTGAATGTCTCGAATGCCTCCAAGTCCTTCACCTCAGGGTCAGTTTGCCCTTCAGTATCCAACAATTATAGTCCAATCTTGCACACCTTGAATATGTGCAGGCAATTCACTTATTGTCATTGTATTTCCTTCCTATAATATTTTTGAACTCCAGGAATGTCAATTTTCCCATAAGTTTCTGTGATTTTTTTTTTTTTTTTGACAGTTTCACTCTTGTTGCCCAGGCTGGAGTGCAATGGCGTGATCTCGGCTCTCTGCAACCTCCGCCTCCCGCGTTCAAGCAATTCTCCTGCCTCAGCCTCCCAAATAGCTGGGATTACAGGCATGCACCACCACACCCAGCTGATTTTGTATTTTTACTAGAGACGAGGTTTCTCCATGTTGGTCAGGCTGGTCTCAAACTCCCAACCTCGGGTGATCCGCCCACTTTGGCCTCCCAAAGTGCTGGGATTACAGGCGTGAGCCAGCACGCCCAGCTTCTCTGATTATTTTTTATCAGTCTGTATCGGTTACAATGTTTTCAGCTTCAACTAGCATAAGCCTTACTCAAGTTGGGCTTAACTATTAAAGAAGGTATTAACTCACATCAAGGCACTGCAGAGGTAAGGCATGCCTTAGAGGTGGTGGTTTAATGAGATGGACCTTGGTTCTTTTTGTCTATCTACAACTACATCCACTAGATAAATTTCATCCTAAATTCCTCTTGTGGTCATAGGATTGTAGTCAGTAGCATTTGGGAATACAGGCTTCCATTTTCTTTCTTTCTTTTTTTTTTTTTTTAATTATACTTTAAGTTCCAGGGTACATGTGCACAACATGCAGGTTTGTTACATATGTATACATGTGACAGGCTTCCATTTTCAAGTCTAAGAAGAAAGAACTTGACTTTTTGTAACTTACTCTTAAGAGTTAAGACATTTCTTTCCCAGGAGACCACAGCAAAACTCTCCTCATCTCTCATTGGTTTAAATGAGTTTAGGCCTTTCCACTGACAACCTCCAGCAAGGGGAATGGGATTATCATAATTGGCCCATAATAATCAGTGACCCTTGCCCCCTCTCTCCCAGACCCAGGTGGGGTAGAAAATGGATATTGGGTAGTCAGTCATTCCATATCATGCTGCTATGGACTGATGTTCTGGGCTTTTCTATTTGTTGCCCCTTACTGCATTATACCTGCCTTCTAGGCTGCCGCCACTTCCCTGCCCTTCTTGACCCTAGGCATAGACATAATAGCAAAAATGGCAAGTTTAGTTTTCCCAAACGTAGACACATCAGTAAAGACACTTGAAGACTGCAATATGGGAAATAAAAACATAATACTGAGTACTGAGGTCTTCCCTTGTCTCTTTCTCCTGCCTTGCCTTTTCCTGCTTCCTGTCACCCTCTTCTTCCCTTCTTCTTCATTTCCTGAGGCCTCCACAATTCCTGATGCAAACCAGTATCCAGATGGCCCACGGGGATTAAAGACTATGTTGGTGGGTGAAAAGAGAATGCCAAGAAGGTAAATGGGAGAATCTGGTGATAAGAGCAGATGGCTGACTAGAGACATCAGATGTCAGTTCTCCTCAGAAAGATCAAAGTTACTGGTGAATGGACAAGTTCTGAATGGAACGCTGAGAGAAGAGAACTAGAATCTGTTGGAGTGCCTATGGGAAGGAGCTGGGGAACGGAAAAGGAAGGCAGTAAGAGTCTGTAAAAGGTCAACCAGGAAACTTAGAGTCCAGAGAAAGGGTAGGCGGGAGTGCCCTTGGTGGGAGGAGCCCTACAAAAGCCCCCTCAAGACAAAGGAAATAAAGGCACAGCACCAGTGACAGAAGGGGGCAGCACTGGCTCCCAGGAACAGATGTGGAGGAGTATCATCTCCTGCCTTCCGCCATAACATGTTGGGGATGCAACTTCCCACAGGGGGCCAGAGCACATGCACTTGGAGAAAGTGTTTTTCATACTTTTTGTGGTGGCTTCACCCTTGCTGAAAGTGAATCCCATGCTGTTTGAGCTTGTACAAAGCCCAACTCCCCATCCCTATTCCCTATATAGAGCAGTAGCATCCAGCAATGGAGGAGAGATAGACCATAGAGTTGCCTGCTCTGGACTAGGGGAAGAGGGTCTGCCCTGAACCCATATTGGGGTAGCTCTCAGAGGGGTGTATCCAGGGCCTGCAGCCACACTGTGGTGGGGAAACAAAGGTCAAAGTCTTTATGAAATAAGGGTCATGAGCCCTATGACAGGGGTGTGATAGGATCACATTCCTGCCAACTCAGGATGAGGAGTTGGTACACACCCCAGCCCCTTCCCCTGACACTTCAGTGCGCCCCAACACAATCTCTTCCTACCACCCATCCCTTCAGGGCAGGTGCTTCCACTCATCATCAGTCCACCTGAGGACAAGCCAGCTTTTATACTTAAGCACCATCTATTGGATTGCAGCCTGAACGACATCACCAAATAAAAAGCCTGCTGCCAGACAGGCTAAGTGTTAGGTGCATGGGACAAGCTTTCTGAGACATCAGAACTCAGTCAGTCCTGCAGGAGATAGCTTTTTGGCTCATACATCCAATGCATCACTACAACAAGCAACATCTAAGAAAACCACTGCACAGAAACTATCCACAAACAATGAACTCATATAGAGTCTTGGCCCACTGAAAACACCCAGGAATGAAGCCAAAGGACCATATGCAGTGTACACCTTAGTCAGGCCCTCAAGAGAAAAAAGAATTTAAAAATAAAAATGTCCCATCCAAATAATAGAAAATTCAAAAATAAGAAGCATCAGTTCCCTCAGATGAGAAGGAATCAGCACAAGAACTCTGGAAGTACTAAAAGTCAGAGTCCTTGACACCTCCAAAAGATTGCATTCTCTTTCTAGCAATGGATCCTAATCAAACTGAAAAGTTTGAAATGACAGAAAAAGAATTCAAAATACAAATTGCAAGGAAACTCAATGAGATCCAAGAGAAAGTTGAAATCCAATAAGAAAAAGCCAGAGAAATGATTCAAGATATAGAAGACAAGATAACTATATTAAGAAAAAACCTAATAGAACTCCTGGAATAGAAACATTCACTAAAGGATTTAAAAAAACAGTTGGAATCTTTAACAACAGGCTAGGCAAAACAGAAGAAAGAATTTCAGAGCTTGAACGCTGGTCTTTTGAATTAACCCAGTCAGACAAAAATCAAGGAAAAATAATTTTAAAAAATGATCAAAGCCTCAGAGAAATATAGGTTTATGTAAAGTGACCAAATCTACTACCATTGGCATTCCTGAGAAAAAAAGAAAAGGCAAGCAACTTGGAAAACATACCTGAGGAAAAAAATCAGGAAAACTTCCCTAATCTTGCTAGAGAAGTCAACATCCAGACACAAGAAATTCAGAGAATACCTGCAAGACACTTCACAATATAACCATTCCTGAGGTACAATCATCAGACAATCCAAGGTCAATGTGAAGGGGAAAAATCTTAAAGGCAACTAGAGAAAAGGGACAAAATTACCTGTAAAGAAAATCCCATCAGACTAACAGTAGACTTCTCAGCAGAAACATTACAAACCAAAAGAGATTAGGGGCCTACTTTTAGCCTTCTTAAAGAAAAGAAAATGCCACCAGAATTTCATATCCTAACAAGCTTCAGAAATGAAGGAGAAGTAAAGTCATTCCCAGAGAAGCAAATGCTAAGGGAATTTGTCATTACCAGATCAGTCTTACAAAAATACTCAGAAGAGATCTGCACATGGAAACAAAAGAATGACGCTTGTTACCATAAAAGCACACATAAGTACACAGATCATATAAGGCAATTACAAAATTGAGACATATTTATCACTTAGCAACAGTACGACAGGAACAAACCTCACATATCGATATTAACCTTGAATGTAAATGGCTTAAATGCTTCACTTAAAAGACAGAGAGTGGCACAACTGGGCAAAAACAAGACCCAAACTTCCACTGCCTTCAA
Organism: Mandrillus leucophaeus; assembly: GCF_000951045.1. Classification (NCBI taxonomy): domain Eukaryota; kingdom Metazoa; phylum Chordata; class Mammalia; order Primates; family Cercopithecidae; genus Mandrillus; species Mandrillus leucophaeus. The sequence goes on from NW_012105942.1 coordinate 434,039, forward strand.
GAGACCTATCTTATGTGTAAAAACATTCATAGGCTCGAAATAAAGGGATGGAGAAAGATCAATCACACAAATGGAAAACAAAAAAGAGCAGAGGTTGCTATTTTTATATCAGATAAAACAGACTTTAAAGCAGCAACAGTAAGAAAAGACACAGAAGTGCATTATTTAACGGCAAAGAGTTCAATTCAACGCTATGCATGCACTGAACATCAGAGCACCCACATTTATAAAACAAATTCTACTAGACCTAAAGAGAAAGATAGACAGCCATCCAATAACAGTGGATGACTTCAACACTCCAGTGACAACACTAGACAGATCACTGAGGCAGAAAACTAACAAAGAAACTCTGGACTTAAATTAGACTCTTGACCTAATGGACCTAATAGATGTCTACAGAATATTCCACCCAACAATCACAGAATATAATTTTTCTAATCTGTGCTATGCAACATTTTCTAAAATTGACCATACACTTGGTATTACACAGAATCTCAGTATATTTTTAAAAACTGAAATCATACCATATCAAGCACTTTCTCAGATCACAGTGAAGTAAAATTAGAAATCAATACCAAGAGGAACACTCAAAACAACAGATGTACATGGAAACTAAACAATTTGCTTCTGAATGACTTTTGGATAAAGAACAAAATTAAGGCAGAAATAAAAAAATATTTTGAAACAAATGAAAATGGAGACACAACACACCAAAATCTCTGGGACATAATGAAAGCAGTATTAAGAGGAAAGTTTATAGCACTAAATGCCAAAATCACAAAGATAGAGAGATCTCAAATTAGCAACCTAACATTGCACCTAAAGGAACTAGATAAACAAAAAACAAAGCAAACACAGAGCTAACAGAAGAAAAGCAATGACAAAGATTATAGTAAAACTAGATGAAATTGAGGCCAAAAAAACAGACTAAGGATCAACAAAACAAGAAGTTGGCATTTAGAAAGGATAAACAAAATTGATAGATTGTCCTAGATTAACCAAGAAAACAAGATTGTGCAAATAAGCACATTCAGAAGTGACAGAGGTGGCATTACAGCTGATACCACAAAAATACAAAAGATCCTCAGAGACTACTAGGAACATCTCTGTACACACCCTAGAATATCTATAGAAAATGGATAATTTTCTGGAAACATGAAACCTCCCAAGATTGAACCAGGAAGAAATTAAAATGCCAAACAAGCCAATAATTAATTGTGAAATTGAATCAGTAATAAAAAATCTACCAACCAAAGAAAAAGCCCTGGACCAGATACATTCAGAGCCAAATTCTACCAGATGTTCAAAGAAGAACTGGTACTCATCTTACTGAAACTATTCCAAAAATCAAGTCAGATGGATTCTTCTCTAACTCATTCTGTAAAGCCGGTATCGTCCTGATACCAAAATCTGGCAAGGACAAAACAAAAAGGAATCTACAAGCCAATATCTCCGATAAACCCAGACACACAAATCCTCAACAAACGACTAGCAAACCAAATCCAGCAGCATATCAAAAAGATAATTTATCACAACCAAGAGGGTTTTATTCCTGGGATGCAAAGATGTTTCAACATATGCAAATCAATAAATGTGATTCATCACATAAACAAAATTAAAAATCAAAATTATATGATCATCTCAACAGACAGAAAAAGCATTCAATAAAAAAGTCCAATGTCTCTTCATGATAAAAACCCTCAACAAACAAGACATTGAAGGAACATATCTCAAAATAATAAGAGCCATTTATTGCAAACCCACAGCTGACATATTGAATGGGCAAAAGCTTGAAGCATTCCCCTTAAGAACCAGCACAAAACACGGATGCCCACTTTTACCTCTCCTATTCAACGTAGTACTGAATGTTCTAGCTACAGAATTCAGAAAAAAGAAAGAAATAAAAGGCATCCACATAGGAAAAGAGAAAGTCAAATTATCTCTGTTCTCTGATGACATGATTCTATACCTAGAAAACCCTAGGGATTTCTCTGAAAGACTCCTAGACCTGTTAAATGACTTTGGTAAAACTTCAGGACACAAAATCAACATACAGATATCAGTAGCATTTCTTTATTATTATTATTATTATACTTTAAGTTCTAGGGTACATGTGCACAACATTCAGGTTTGTTACATAGGTATACATGTGCCATGTTGGTTTGCTGCACCCATCAACCCGTCATTTACATTAGGTATTTCTCCTAATGCTATCCCTCCCCCAGCCCCCGACCTCCGACCGGCCCTGGTGTGTGATGTTCACCGCCCTGTGTCCATGTGTTCTCATTGTTCAACTCCCACCTATGAGTGAGAACGTGCAGTGTTTGGTTTTCTGTCCTTGTGATAGTTTGCTGAGAATGATGGTTTCCAGCTTCATCCATGTCCCTGCAAAGGACATGAACTCATTCTTTTTTTATGGTTGCATAGTATTCCATTGTGTATATGTGCCACATTTTCTTAATCCAGTCTATCATTAATGCACATCTGGATTGGTTCCAAGTCTTTGCTATTAAATATCAGTAGCATTTCTATGCACCCAGGATGTTCAAGCTGAGAACCAAATTGAGAACTCAATTCCATTTATGATAGCCACACAAAAAATAAAATATTTAGGAATACAGCAAACCAAGGAGGTGAAAGATCTTTACAAGGAGAACTGCATAACACTGATGAGTGAAATCACAGAGGATGCAAACAAATGGAAAAATATCCCATCCCCATGAACAAGAAGAATCAATATCATTAAAATGACCATGCTGCCCAAAGAAATCCACACATTCAATGCTATTCCTATCAAATTACCAATGTTATTTTTCACAGAATTAGAAAAACCAATTCTAAAATTCATCTGAAACCCCAAAAGAGCCCAAATAGCCAAAGCAATCCTAAGCAAAAAGAACAAACCTGGAGGCATCACATTGCCTGAGTTTAAACCCTACTATATGGCTATGGTAACCAAAATAGCATTGTAATAGTAAAAAGCAAACAAACAAACAAAAACCAGACACATAGATCAGTGGAAGAGAATAAAAAATCCAGAAATAAAGCCATATCTACAACCAACTGGTTTTTGACAAAGTTGACAAAAATAAACAATAAAGAAAGGGCATCCTATTCAATAAATGGTCTGAGAAAACTGAGTATCCATATGCAGAAAAATGAAACTGGACCCCCACCTCTCACCGTATAAAAAAATTAACTCAAGAGGAATTAAATACTTAAATTTATGACCTCAAAATATGAAAATTTAAGAAAAACTCTTGAGGACATTGGCCTAGACAAAATTTATGACTAAGACCTGAACAACAAAGGCAACAAAACTAAAAATAGACAAATGAGACGTAATTAAACTGAAGAGCTTCTGCACAGCAAACAATAAACAAACACACAAACCAGAAACAATCAAGAGAATAAACAGACAACCTCCAGAATGAGAAAATATTTGCAAAGTATGCATCCAACAAAGGACTAACATCCAGAATATATATGGAACTTAAACAAATAGCCCATTAAAAAGTGGGCAAAGGACATGAACAAAGATTTCTAAAAAAGAAGATATGCAAGAGGCCAATAAACATAGGAAAAAATGCTCATCCTCACTAATCATCAGAGAAATGCAAATTAAAACCATAATGATATACCATCTCATACCAGTCAAAATAGCTATTAAAAAGTCAAAAAATAACAGATGTTGGCAAGGATATGAAGAAAAGAGAACACTTATACACTGTTGGTGAGAATGTGAAGTAGTTCAACCCTTATGGAAAACAGTACTGAGATTTCTCAAAGAACTAAAAATAGAACTACCATTTGACCCAGCAATCCCACTGCTGAGTATCTGTCCAAAGGAAAAGAAATTGTTTTATCAAAAAGACACCTGCACTTGTGTGTTTATCTCAGCAGTATTCACAATTGCAAAGGCATGGAATCAACCTAAGTGACCATCAGTGGTGCGTTCGACAAGGAAAATGTGGTACATATGCACCGTAGTATACTATGCAGCCATAAAAAAGAATGAAAAAACTTTTTTTTGCAGTAACATGGATGCAGCCAGAGGCCTAAGTGAATTAATGCAGAAACAGAAAATCAAGTACCACAAGTTACCACTTATAAGTAAGAGCTAAACAATGGGTGCAAGTGAACATGAAGATAGAAACAATAGATGCTGGAGACTTTAAAATTTGAGGGGGCAAGGGTTGAAAAACTACATATTGGGTACTATGTTCACTGTTTGGATGGCGAGTTACCTACAAGCCCAAACCTCAGCATTATGCAATACACCCATGTAACAAACTGCACACGTATCCCCTGAATCTACAATACAATAATACTCAGTACCACATATTACTGTTCCTAGAGGTGGTCAACTGTGTGCCTGCCCTGGGGGACCCTACTGAACATTGCTCTCTTCAGTACCTTTCCTGCCTCTATTGCTCAGGGGCACCACGTCTCCTCTAAGTAGGGGTCCTTTTCACTTCGTCTTTCATCTCCAGAATCACAAATCACAGTCATTTCTGTTTCACATCACAGTACAGGAAAAAAAAAATAGATACTCTCACACCACATATGATCAATGACATCCAAATTATTCTTCTATGTCTGATCTCTCTGTGGAAGTCTGAACTAAAGCAGCTAGTGTCTATTGTAACGGAGCCAATATCTCCATTTAGGTACCTAATAGGTAACTTAAACTTAACATGGCCAAAAGGTTAACTCTATATTCCTCCTCAATCTGAACATTTTCCCCTCTCAGGCCTTCCCATGAATAGAAATAAATGTATTTATTTATAGAAACTCATTTACCCAGTTGATCAAGCCAAGAACTTTGGAGTCAAAATCAAATTTTTTCCTTTTCTTTAAAATCCACATACAATTTATCAGTGAGTTATGTTGGCCACACATGCACAAACACATCTGGAATCCATCTGCTTCCTTTTTCTCCACTGCTCTACAACCCCAGTCCAAAATTCCATCACCATTCACCTAACTTGCCTCTTAACTGCTGTCCCAGTTTTCACTATTGCACCTATATACATTTTATTGGCCTGGTAATCTTTTAAAACAATATATAAAATCATGTCACCTCCATTCTGAATATATTCTACATTTTAATTCTTCATTTTGTATGTGTGTTGCAAGTCTATCTTCCAGTTTTTTTCGTGTTTCTATTATTGCTTTGATTAACATAAGGTTTTAATTTTAAAGCTTTTGAATGCATAAGTATTTTCCTTTAAAGTTTGTCATTTTTGTTTTTCCTTTAATAAATTCTAACCTGAGTGTATAAACATTTATCTACATTTTCTCCTATATGTTTAAATGTTTTCCCTTTCAAATGTAAGTTTTAAATCTCCTGGGACTGACTTTTGTGTATTATATGAGGTACATATCCAACTTTTTCCTTACATGATTAAACAATTGTGTTGTCAACATTGTTGAACACTCCTAATTTTCCCATTGATCTGAAGTGCCACCCAGGCTGGAGTGCAGTGATGTGATCTCGGCTCACTGCTACCTCTGCCTCTTGGGTTCAAGCAATTCTTCTGCCTCAGACTCCTAAGTAGCTGGGACTACAGACGCATGCCCCCACACCCGGTTAATTTTTGTATTTTTAGTAGAGACAGGGTTTTGCCATGTTGGCCAGGCTGGTCTCGAACTCCTGATCCGCCCACCTCAGCCTCCCAAAGTGCTGGGTGAAGTGCCAAATTTGTTCACAAATCAAGTTTCCATAAGTTGTAGGGCTTCTGTCTTCAGTTCCATTGAACACATTCTCTATCTCTATGCTAATATTACACTTTCATCTTAGTTGCTACAGCTGTATAACTTTTTACTGCAGTTGAAACAAATCTCTCCACTTACTCTTTTGCTTTAGGAGAATTTTGGCTCTTTTCCAGACTCTTGGAATTCAGTGCATGGAATCACCTTGTTAAGTTCCATGAAAAAAAATTACGCTAAAATTTTAATTTTATCCAAACCTTAAGTTGAGATTAAAATTGATATTTAAAAAACTATATTGAGTCTTTCTAAAAAGATGGCGTATCACTCCACTTATTTAGATTTATGATATCTTTCAATAAACTTTTGTAATTTTTCTACAAAGTGTTTACATATTTTAATGGTTTTTACTTAGTTGCTACTATAAACACAAAATTACATTTTCTTCCTTTTGAGACAGAGTCTCGCTCTGCTGCTCAGGCTGGAGTGCAGTGGTGCAATCTTGGCTCACTGCAGCCTCTGTCTCCTGGGTTCAAGTGATTCTCATGCCTCAGCCTTTCAAGTAGCTGAGACCACATGTGTGCGTCACCACACCCAGCTAACTTTTTGTATTTTTAGTAGAGACGGGGTTTCACCATGTTGTGCAGGCTGGTCTTGAACTCCTGAGCTCAGGTAATCTGCCCACCTCAGCCTCCCAAAGTGTAAAATTACATTTTCTATTTGTTGTTGGTATATAGAAATGAAGTAGATTTATTTACATTGATTTTATTTCTAGCAACACTGCTAAACTCTTATATATCCTAATATTTTTCTATACATTCTTTAGGTTTTCTGTGTAGACTTTCAACAATATTGTCTAAAGAATTATAGTATTTGTTCTCAATTTTAAATACATAATTCTTTGACTTATTTTTTCCTTGTCTTACTACCCTGTCTATAATTTCCAGAACAATGTTGAACAGAAATTGTGATAGGAATAATTTTTCCTGATTCTAAAGAGAATGTTTATATTATTTTAGAAAAATGACAGCAATAAGGCCTTTGTAGATTCCCTTTTTCATGTTATGAACATTCCATTCTACCAGTTAGACAAGAATTTTAATCATGAATGGATACTGAATTTTGTTAAATATCTTTCCTGAGTCTATAAAGAAGGTCATATGGCTTTTCTCCTTTCAGATATTATGGGGATGCAATGTGTTGATTGATCTGCTGATATTCAAACCACCTTGAAATCTTGGAATCAATACAACTTGGCAATCTCATCTTTTAAAATAAATTGCTAATGTGCTAATATTGCTAATGCTAATATTTTGTTTAGGACTTGTCCTAGTCTGTTTGGGCTTCTATAACAAAACCCCATAAACTGCATAGCTTACAAACAAAAGAAATTTATTTCTCCTATTTCGGAATACTTGGAAATCCAAGATCAAGATGGCAGCAGATTCAGCGTCCAGTGACAGCCAGCTTTCTGGTTCATAGATGGTGCCTTACAATGTGTCCTCATATGGTGGAAGGAAAAGGCAGTTCTCTAGGGTCTCTTTTATAAGGACACTAATCCCACTGATCTAGTCACCTCCCAGAAGCTCCACCTTCCAATACTATCACACTAAGGATTAGGTTTCAACATATGAATTGGATGGGGAAGGTACAAACATTCAGACCATAGCAGGCCATTTTTACTTAAAAAAAAGTATTTACTCTATTAACTATTCTTGGATGATTTAAGCACTAAATCAATCACTGTCTAAGAAGAAAAATATAGGACCATTCTAGGCGTTGCAAGAAGATGAATTTTAAAACAGGGAATTAAATTTATTACAAAGTTGTTAGAAGAGTTAGAGGAACAAAAAAGGAAACTAACTACTCGATGAAGGTAAATGAGGGTTAGAGAAGCAAAAGAAAAATGATGTTACCTAATGCATATGTTTGCTATGATTCTGAGGCTGCTGTAGCTGGAAGGAAGTTGACTAAGCAGTTACTCTTCTACTAAGCACCTACTCTCACAGGTGGCTGCCACCACCACAGCTAAATTTACCATGGCTGATTGAACTGACAGAAATTAGAAACAAATTGCTTCTATTCTGCTAACTGTCCAGTCTCTTGTCGGTGCCTCACATTAGCAGAAACAAACAGGAAGCCAGATGGCAAGGAGATTATGAAATATAGTTTGCAGACTTCCAGCCCCAAAGATAAGTGTATAGAGGGCAAGTATGGAGTAGAGAGAAAACATTAGACATCACAAGTGTCAAGATTTATGCTTGTCTTACAGAATGAGACAGAGAATGTTCTTTCTTTTTCTATTCTTTGGAAGAGTTCAAGAACATGAAACAATTAATATTTGCTAGAACCAACTGATAAACCATCTGGTCCTGATGTTTTCTTTGTATAATGATATTTTAAACTACTGATTAAAGATTTCACTATTAATTCACTACTGAGGTTCTATTTCTAAAATGTGACAAAGGACTTGGATGATCTAGCTATTGTTCTGACTTATTCTCTCATTCTCTGTTTCCTAGCCTTTTTGAATAATTTTAATACATTTTTCCTGTATTTTTTTGTGCTTGTGGACACACTTTCATGTATCTAAAGCATTCTGTAATATTTGTGAATTCACAAAGATCAAACTTTATATACATATCTAAACTTACACATGGAGTGAAAAAGGAAACATTCCCTAAATGTGAGGGATTATACGTGGGGTGAATGCAGTTGTGAGCAAGGATCTCAAGGGCATGAGATCTGTGCAGGTCCATAGGGCTGTCCCTTGCCCTGTAACGCTCTGCTGTTGATCGTGGAGTTTTTAATTTTTGAAGAAGAGGTCCCACATCTTTATTTTGCACAGGTCTCTGAAAACTATGTAGCTAATCTTTTGTGAGTATTGGGAGAGATAGATTGGGAGTTAAGTGTTCCTTTTCTTTTTTTCTTTGTAATTAACTGTGAAAATAAGAATTCTTCAAAGACCTATTAGCAGTATTATTCAAATACTCTTTAAGAGAGGAATTAGCGTATTGATTTAAGAAACTTAGGTTTATAATTTAATAAAGGAAAATTGGGCTTAATATTTAGGTGAACTGTTCCAAAAACCATGGGGAAAATAGAGAATTTACTTTTGAAAATCAAATAACTATGATCCTCAGTTCATTTTTATAGAATTTTACTACAGAATTAATTTAGGTCAATTGGTTGCCAACGGTTATGTCCACAAGTTAGAATAAGCTTTTAAAAGCTTTGGTTACAAAATGTAGTAGGCCCACACTTTATTTAAGTTAATCATAATAATCAATGTTTTTGTATAAGTAGATAGATGCTGGTCTGAGAGGGTTTAGCATCTATAGAAGTTGAGACAGTTGTTTTAGAACCAAAGATTGTAAAAAATCAGTTCCTGCATTGCCAGTTAAGACCTGTGCTTTCATAATATCTTCTGACATAGATGTATGTGGCCAACCATGAGTCAGAAGAGTTTCATCTCATAGGTAGTCTGAGGGCCTCCCATCAAATATTTTAAACTTAAGTTTTTAAAGAACACCCATCATTGGTTAAATGTAGATACCATATAATACTGAAAGGTTTCTCTCACATTCTGATGCACATTTGGCCTCTCTGATCAAACAAGGTTTTGTTTAGCTTTTACTTTATTTGTTTTGGTTTGTTTGGTTTAGTTCTGTTAGTCTTGACTAAATCAGAACCTGGTGTGCATGACTAAGAAATTCCTGGGGTATGAGGGACAGCTTCTCTCTCCAGGAAGTTATAATAATCTTGGAAGGTTTTTAGATGCCTATAAATTCTGGAGAGAGTCGAGGTCCTCATTCTATCTCAACCTCCTCAATTTGGCAAGTTCATAGAATTCTATTCTATTGTTTTTTTGTGTGTGTAGGAAATATCCTTGGGGAACAAACTCATCTGTAGACCAACCTAGAAGGTTGGGCCATCCTGGAAATAGCATAATACCCAATTTTGATGGTAACACATTGGACCTTGTAAAAGATGGATGAAATGAATTTTTGGGCTGGTAAGTAGTTTCTAGATAACTAGATTAGGACTCTGGAACAAGGGAAGGATAAAGTCTGCCTCAAATCAAGGGGAAAATTTTTTCAGTGAGAAATGAATTGACCCCAATATAGAAGTAAATCAGGATGCTGAAGCACTTCTTAGATACTGATTCACAATTGCCATTTTGATCTACCTCCACATAAAAATGGCCCAAGCTACTTGGGAGTGAGAGTTATAAGTCTACCTTTCATATGTAAAATACCAACATTAATATCAGAATAGCTGATATTAATTTACTGAGAATGAGTGCATGGTGTTCTTTAATGAAATAATCCATAATTCTCTTTAAGACTCATGAAACAGGTATAATTATTATCCTTATTTTAATGATAAAGAATCAGATAATTTAAATAACTTCACCAAGTTAGTGAATGGTAAAATCAACACTCATAGTTGATCTCTGATAATAAGGTTTGGCTACAACTTTAAGCAGTCTTATTATGTAATTTCGACCCTAGTGAGAAGAGAGCCTTCTCCAAGTTCACTGGGCTAGAGACAGAGTATTTCAAGCATTGTAGTCATAAATGAAAAGATGCATGTAGAGTACTTGATATCATCCCTTGCATAGTATGAACAGTCAGAAAATACTACTATTTACAATGTGGGGAAACTAGAATATGAGGCATAAGAGCATAAGTGTTAGATTCCAAATTCTGTGTTTATAACCCAGCTCTAGCTTGTATGACTTTCAGCAAGTTTCACTTTCCTTATCTGTAAAATGGGTATAATGATAACCCTCACTTCACAGGGCTTTTGTGGAAAGCAGATCAGATGGTATTATATTTAATACCATGGCACATAAAAAATGCTCAGTAAATTGTAGCTACTGTTCTTGAATCCACTATTATTGTTATTGCTTTTAAGTCCATAAAGTCAGTGCTAGTGCTTTTAAAATCATTGATATCAGCAACTACAGAGTAAACAAATCAGACCAGGAAATACAGGTGTGTTCCTCTTGAAGTGCTTAAGCCATAGCGCATCTAGCCACCAAGCAGTGGAATTGAAAACAGCAGAAAGCCTAACAGTAACTCAGAAGGAAGAATTTCCTGGCACCTTGCCAGAGGAAAGAAGTAAACTTGAGGGACTTGGGACACCAATTATTTTGCTGAGTGGATAGTTAGAATCCATTTTCACTGCCATTGCATTTGTTAACTGATGTCCTTGATTGTCTTCTGCTAGTCTCCTGTGCCATTGGGAGGTAAAAGCTCCCTATCTAACACCTTTTTAATTGTATACTTCAGCCTTCCCAGTTTTCTCCTTTCAGCTCAGAAAGCAATCGCTTACGAATATCATATGAAGAGAGAGAGAGAGGGAAAGAGAGAAAAAAACCTTTCCACAATTTACAAAATTGCAGGTAATTCTGTTACTCAATTATGATAATACCTGTTTCTGTCTGAGCATAACATTGCATTCCAAACCCAAACCCCAAATGGGCTGCAGATGCATAGAAAAATAAAAGAAGAATCATGTACACTCATGGTTTCTCTATTCTTACCTTAGAGAATAATATTCTCCCAGAATTTTCTTGTATGCCTATCCGTTTGAAACAGAATCCGTTCAATTGTTTCAAAGAATGCAAAATATCATCACCGTAATTGCTTCCACATCTTTATGAATATTGTAATATCTGTAATGCGAATGTAATCTTAGTAATCCTATACTGCATTGCCTTTTGAGAAGATTTCATTTCATATATGGTGAGTTTTAGAACCCTCATAAGGAGAATTTTTATTGATAGAAATACTTTCTATATTTTATTTTATAATTAACCAAAGGAATAATTGGCTTTCTAAGGTTAATTATCTCTGTCTTCTAAAAATACTTTTTGGTTAATGAAAATATTTAAATTCTTTTTGTTTAAAAAAAGTAAGGCACAACATACCACATTATAACAAAATTCAACACATTGTACATAAATAGTTTTGGTTCTGAGCTAGGGAACACAATTTCCTTGAACGTTATGGTTTTTATATTCTATTTTAGTGCTATAATTTTTCCAAGCAATACATAATGTACTTCTGCTCTCTGCAGATAATTTAACACCTGTGAATTTCTATGCCCTACAACTGTAGACTGTGTGTCTCAGAGGCTTAAGGATCTGAATTATATTGCAAAAATAACGAGCCAAAGACTGATTGTAAATGTATATTTATTAACACAGCCACTAATTTTTTCTACTGCAGATCATAAATGGATCCTCCAGTGTGAGACCCTCAAAATGACAGCAGTATGTTGGCTTTAGTAGGTTTCGATTTTTCAATGATTAAAACTGAAATCACAGCTAATATTCTTTTTCGGGGGATTAAATGGGGAGAGTGTGTCAGTGCCAGCCCAGTGCGAGGGCACTGGCGAGGTGTACCTTGGATACATGACTCCAGTGCTGGGGAGGGCTGAATAGAGAGTGAAGCTGAGCCAGGGCCCTGACAAAGAACCACACATACTGTGCACCACCTCACCTCCTCCCCTAAATTGTGCACCTACAGAGGGGAAGAGCTACATTTAAAAAGGATCTTGACTCTTTTATTATAATTGAGCCTTTTCTATTGTGAATATAAGATTTTATCCATCCAGCTACCAAAATAGTGTATGGTCAGAATCAAAACATATTAGGACTGAAAGTTTATGTAGAAAATACTTACATTTTATGAAAGAGGCATTTTATGAAAGACGAGGACATAGGGGCCTGGAGAAGTTATTGCCTTCCTGAAGGCAGAGGCAAGGAGGGGTTCCACCAGCCCACGGCTCCCTGGTCGCTGTTGCAGCCACTCTCATGGTACTGTGTGCCCATAGAGCAGTATTCTGAAGTTTCCTAAGAAAGTGAGGGGGAAATTTTACAGGCATGAGGACCCTACATTTAAAAAAATTTATCTGAGACTAAGAGCAAAGGGAACACCTGAAGTGTTGAAAAAAATTTGTGAAGACATCTGCCAGACTACTGCTTTTAGACTCAGTGGTTGAACAAGTTTAAGAGGCCTGTGCAGCAGAGTGGAGGTGGCTGTGCTGAGATGGTCTCCTCTGTCCACAATTACCAGGGCAAAGGATGTAAGAGTCTTCTGGGACCCGATGACAGCCATGTTGAGGAAAGGGGGAAAAAAGAGCCAACTGAGATGGACTGGAGCAGTTTCAAGTCCTGTCCTAGAGGAGCTTCCACACAGGGTCTCTGGTTGGACAGCTAGAGAACCAGGATCCAAGGACTGAGTGACAACTAGAGGAATAGATTTCATTCCCCATCAGGAGGGGTGGGGCCTCTGATGAGCCCAAAGAAGTATCAGCAAGAGAAGGAGCCTGCCTGAAACCAGCGCAGAAAGCATCCCTTTGCCTCTCCCCTTGCTCCCACTTGCCAGGCCTGAGGGGCTGAAACCACAGATAGCAAAGAAAAGAGGAGAGAAGAAGTATGAGAAAGAGGGAAGACACAGCTAACAAATGCCTCTTCCTATTAAACAAGTTCTTGCTTCTGTGGCTTGTAGCTAAAAGAGGAGAAGGAGACCTCTTACCCTAAATAAATATGGAAGTGTTGATTGATATATTGAACTGGACACGTTTAATGTGTAAGTTGAGACTTCATTTTGTGACCTTAAGTGATGGTTGGACTCTATTACTTAAGAGTGAGAAGTCAGGAAACTGCCAAGGTCTTTCTCAAAAAGCAGAAGGCATTTTCCACTGAAGAAATTTTAAAACAATGGGAAACAAAAGGAAATAACGCATCGATTAATGAATCATGCTTGCTCACCATACTGTTACAAGGTGCTCTTTCCTCCTCAGGCCCTTCCTGTCCCTTATCCTTACAGTCTTCCTCAGCCAGAGGTGGAGTCTTTTCTTATTTTAACCATCTATGGGTCCAGGGCCAATCCAGTCTTTGAGTAGGAGGCAGTGAAGTAATTTTACCCCATTCAGTCTGGAACTTGGCATCAAGTTACTCTCGTTTTAGTTTGGGCTGTGATTTGCAATTCCCTATGTTGGTTCTGTGGCCTTGACTTTTCTTCTTTTCCTTTATTCTTTTAATGATAATTTTTGCTTTGTAAACTTTTTTTTCTTTTAAAATCATCCAGCCTAAAATGGCATGTGCCTTGTTTTGTTGAAACCTACCTTATTTTGTTGAAGATAGTAATTATAGGCCTTATGTGTGAGTATACATGCACACACACATACATATCTTTTGTTTGTTTGGGTCCCTGACTTTCACGTTAGATACTTTTTCTCAATAATTTGGTGATTTATCTGGCTGGTTATTCTTTTTTAAGAGTCATTTATTAACAAGTTGATGGCAGTCTCACGGTGCATAGCACGTGATGGGAACGCGAGGCAGTTACACACTCACCCTGAGGATCACCAGCTCTCAGCATCTGTGGGGCTTTTCTTTTGGGTTGTGGCTTCCTAATGGCTTCCTAAGAGTAGTGGTTCAGTAGTGGTTCAAACTCTAACTGAGTTAGAATCTCTCAGAGAGCCTGTTAAAACACAGAAGGTCGAGACTCACCGCCACAGTTTGTGATTGGGTAGGTCTGGGTAGGCTTGCATTTCTAAGAAGTTCCTGGCTGCTGAGCATGCTGTGGGCTTGGGGAGTACACTTTGAAAAGCACTGTCATGGTGCAGGATTTCTTAACATTGACACTATTGACATTTCGTGCTGGGTAATTTGTTGTGTGGTGCTGGCCTGCGTATTTGTAGGATGTTTAGCAGCATCCCTGGCGTCTATCCACTAGATGGCTACCCCCAACAACCCCTATCCACACACCAGGTGTGTAAAACAAACATGTTTTGAGACATTGCCACGTGTCCCTCTAGTGAACGAAATTGCCCTACATTGATAACCACTGATTCCTTTAGGAATTCTCTCTCCTGCCTGGAAAATAAAAGTGCAGCTGTAAGCAATCTGGAAGACAAAGGGAAAAGGGGCTTGAGACTCACTATTCAGTTGGCAGAATCTATTAAATTCCCTCACTTTCTGTGTTGCCTTTCACCAATGCCACCCCAGTGTCCATTTTCAGCTGTAAACCTCTCCACAGGTAAATCTGTTCAATAGAGGTAGAAGAGGGCCAGGTTCCTGGGGAGGGGACCTGGGGTGTAACTGAGCTTCACATAAACTTTCAGTCTCTCCTCCAGTTTGCAGCTTTGCCCTGAAGTCCTGCTATCAGAGGTACCTACTATCCCAAGATTTAAGTATTTCCAAGATTCACCAGAGCTAAGCAGCTTCCTTCCCTGCAAGTTCACAGTTCTGTTTTCTCTGGTTTGCCAAATCAATTGCTATTTATCCATCTGCTTTCCTGAGTCTAAAGTTTTGTTGACATCTCTCATCTGCTGTTACCTGCTCTCCCACTCTCTTTGTTCTTGTAGATTTATGGCTTTTAAGCATTTATTTTCATTTTGGTGTGTTACAGAGGAGCAATAGTAAACATGTGTGTTTAATCTGCTATGTGTAGCCAGTATTTCCAGCTGCTTATCTGAAACTAGGTTTGGATAAGAGGGAAGGTGGAAAGGATGTAAAATATGTACATTGGAGAGGTGTTATTAATGGTTTTGGTTAAAGAAAAAAATGGAAATTTGAAGGTACAAAAAACACTCTTTTCACGTTTCTTTTGTTCTGCCTAAAGCCCTGTTATATTTTTATCATCTGTTCAATAAAAGCAACATTTGAAACTAACAATATAGCCCTTAAGAGGCTCTGAAATAAAGGTACCTCCAAAATAGACATCTTTAAGCAAGATAGTATTTATGAAAACCCACTATAAATTTCAAAGAGACACCTATGTTGGGTTACGAGTCATTACGCAAAAACATAAAGATTACAGGTTGCCATTTTACTCACAAAAGAAAAGGTATACTTCCTTACAGTTAGACTTTCTCTTTAATTTACTCTTAGATGCAATCTGAAAGTGTTATTTAGGTATTAGTCACACTTGCTCATGTATAATTCCTCTTACTGATGAAAGAGCTCAACTTATGACTTCAAGAGATCAGGTGGGATTTAGCTATAAAAAGTAACCAAAAAGCATATTGAATTTAATTTCAATAATTAACAAAATAATAGGTGGAAATTCTTCACAGATAAGTATCTGGCTCTGGGAAAGTCATTGGATCTCTCAGGAGTAAAATTCCCTCAATAGGGGAATTGTGAAAAACATAATAGATAAATTAAGTGTCATATAAACAAAACTTTGACCTGGCATGGGACTTCTTTTGAATTTTCTACAGGTACAGCTATACGCAATTTTGAAAAATGCTCTCCAGCTGCTTCTAGGAATAAGCAGTGCTTGCTGAATACCAGTACTTTTAAAATTATTGGCTATCACATACTCACTAAATATGAATTAATATTACCATTGTATTATGACTTATTTGCATCTTAATGTGTCCGGAATTGGTGGATTCTTGGTCTCACTGACTAAGAATTAAGCCGTGGACCCTTGCGGTGAGTGTTACAGTTCTTAAAGATGGTGCGTCCGAAGTTTGTTCCTTCAGACATTCAGATGTGTCTGGAGCTTCTTCCTTCTGGTGGGTTCCTGGTCTCGCTGTCAGGAGTGAAGCTGCAGACCTTCGTGGTGAGTGTTACAGCTCTTAAAAGCAACGCGTCTGGAGTTGTTCGTTTTTCCCGGTGGGTTCGTGGTCTTGTTGGCTTCAGGAGTGAAGCTGCAGACCTTCGTGGTGAGTGTTACATCTCATAAAGGCAGCATAGCCCCAAAGAGTGAGCAGCAGCAAGATTTATTGCAAAAAGTGAAAGAACAATGCTTCCACCCTGTGGAAGGTGACCCAACTCGGCTGCTGCTGGCTGGCTGGGGCAGCCTGCTTTTATTCCCTTATCTGGCCCCACTCACATCCTGCTGATTGGTCCATTTTACAGAGAGCTGATTGGTCCGTTTTGACAGAGTGCTGATTGGTGCATTTACAATCCTTGAGCTAGACACAGATCACAGAGTGCTAGCTAGATACAGAGTTAGCTAGATACAGAGTACCAGTTGGTGTATTCACAAACCTTGAGCTAGACACAGAGTACTGATTGGTGTATTTACAAACCCTGAGCTAGACACAGAGTGCTGATTGGTGCATTTACAATCCTTGAGTTAGACACAGAGTCACAGAGTGCTAGTCCTCCAAGTCTCCACTAGGTTAGCTAGATACAGAGTATCAATTGGTGTATTCACAAACCCGGAGCTAGACACAGAGTACTGATTGGTGCACATACAATCCTGCCGCTGGATACAAAAGTTCTCCAAGTCCCCAGCTGGCTTCACCGAGTGGGTCCCGCACGGCACCGGGGCTGCAGGCGGGGCTGCCCGCCAGTCCCAAGCCGCGCTTGCACTCCTCAGCCCTTGGGCTGTCAAGATGGGCGCACGGAGCAAGGGGCCCCGCCCGTCGGGGAGGCGCAGGCCAAGCGGTAGCTCACGGCAGCGGGAGGAACTCAGACATGGCTGGCTGCAGGTCCCTCCCGCGGGGAGGCAGCTAAGGCCCTGCGAGAATTTGAGTGAGGCGCCGGTGCGCCGGCACCGCTGGGGGACCCAGCGCAACTCCCGCAGCTGCTGGCCCGGTTGCTAAGCCCCTTACTGCTCGGGCCGGGGGCGCCAGCCGGCAGCTCCGTGTGCGGGGCCAGCGGAGCCTGCGCCCGCGCCCTCCAGAACTCGCACTGGCCCGCGAGCGCCCCCTCCCGTTCCCGCCCACGCCTCTCCCTCCACACCTCCCTGCCAGTAGAGGGAGGAGGCTCCGGCCTCAGCCCGCCCAGAGAGGGGCTTACACGGTGCGTGGCGAGCTGAAGGGCTCCTCAAGCACCGCCAGAGTGGACGCGGAGGCCGAGGAGGCGCCGAGAGTGAGGGCTGCTAGCACATTGTCGCCTCTCATTAATAAATGGACAAACTACAAGTTCCCTCCTCAAACTATATACTATATTGTGCTTGTGCTTTTAAGCTAATGAGCATTGAGAAAAATATGGTGTTCTTGTCCTTGATTTTCAGAGCAATATTTGTTGGTTTATACTAGCATGTGGTGTAACCTATGTGCTTAGATGAAAGTCAATAGAAAATATGGGAGGGAAGCAGTTACAGCCACCATCTTATGTCAGAAAAATATCATGTAAATATATATATTTCAGAGATACATATATATAAAAGAAGTCAAATGCAAATATGGTTTAGAGTGTCAATGAAAACTTGCAATGGAAGAGTTATATGTGGGAATAATTTTCATAGGAACCGGTGAATGTGGTGGCATAATCACTGGATTAGACATTTGGAGATTGAGTTATGTGACCTTACATAAAGTCATTTGGCCTGTCTGATTTTTAAATCTGTAAAATGAAGATAATATGTGTCTCTTTCCCAACTCTCAAGAAGTCTATGAGGATTTATATATATATATTAATATATATATAAAAGCACTTTATAAGCTATACGTACTACACGAATTTAAATTATTGACAAGAATAGAATCATAGAAAAATAAAACTGATAATATCTATAAGAGGTTGTTTGGTTCATTCACCTGCCTAAGTTATTCAGGATAGTAGCTTACATGTTATTCCTTTTATTTGTTTTGGAAATATTTTCATTTTTTCCAAACATTTAAACATTTTGCATAGTATTTTAAATATAAAATGATTTTTTAAATAATTTAAATTATTGGTAAGCAGTAGGACATCATGTGAATGGTATTTTTCTTATACATACGATATTAATTCTAGAACGATGAGCTCCCCAAAGTAGGATACCCTGATGGACTTGGGGGAATTTGTGACTTCCATAAAAGGGCATGTGAAAGTGTGTATATGTGTGCTAAGGAGTGATTTTCTGGAAAGAAGGTTCATATCTTTCATCACACTCTCAGAGATTAAAAGAATGGGATATTAGGGGCCGGGCATGGTGGCTCACGCCTGTAATCCCAGCACTTTGGGAGGCCGAGGTGTGTGGATCACCTGAGGTCAGGAGTTCCGGACCAGCCTAGCCGGCCTGGCCAACCTGGCAAAATCCCATCTTTACTAAAAATACAAAAATTAGCCGGGCGTGATGGCAGGTACCTGTAATCGCAGCTACTCGCGAGGCTGAGGCAAGAGAATCGCTGGAGGCTGGAAGGCGGAGGTTGCAGTGAGCTGAGATCTTGGCACTGCACTCAAGCCTGGGCAACAGAGCAAGGCTGTCCCCCCCCCCAAAAAAAAAAGAATGGAATATTAGGAAGAGTGGAAGGAAAGAAGGATAAGAAAATGTGAGAAAAAGAAAAAAGAAGAGAAAGGAAATAGAAAATTTGAGCACATTGCTAGAAGAGTGTGCTATAGGTTATTTGTGCTTTGCCAGAAGAACTGAGAAAACGTATTTTGGGCTAAAAAAATTTATAATTAAAAAATAATAACTTAAAATCATGAGGGCTTACTGCATTCAGGTACTGCGATAACAGCTTTAATTCATGTTATCCTTACACCTCACAACTACCCCATGAGATAGGGAAAGACCCACAGTCCATTTTAGAAAATTCTTAGCCCAAGTGTGTGCTCTATTAAGGTGAGTACATTGGGGTCAGATTTTGGAATTTAGAATTTTTCAATTTTTAGAAAGATATGTTGGTGGCCTTAGCATACATTATATATACACTAGACCCAGGAGAGTCTGAGTAATCATAATGGGATCAAATAAAAGTTTTAAAGAGCTTCACATGAGTTCATTTCATATAGTTCAGATTTTGATGCTGAATGAACTATGACAAAGCATTTGATTTTCATAGCTTTTAGGATTTTGAAATTGCAGACAAAGGATTGTAAACTTGTATTATTATCATTTCCATTTTGTTAACCACAAAATGGCTTTAAGACATTGGTTAACAGCTCTGGTTTGCACAGCCAGGAGATGACTGAGCAGACTGCACATCAGGCCTTCTGACTCCTGGTCTGTGGATTTTCAGAATTTAATGCAGATGGACCAATGAGAAATCCTGAGTTACAATCTGGATGTACTTAGTAGCCACCACCAGCTATTTGCCTTATTGTTCTTACTGTTACTATTAGCTATTATTTTCCTGAACACCTGTCAGCAACTAGATGATAAGGGAGTGGGAGAAAGAAGGTAGTGATGGAGCCCAACGCTTTCCTAAAATCCTGATGGGAAGGCTGACATTTCAGATTTAGATGAACTAATGGCCAGTTCATGAGCACCTTCCAAAGAAGAATCAGAAAGAGCTCACAGAACATTCATAAAATATTTGTTGAAGACCTACTATGTGTTATTTATTGTTCTAGACACTGGGAATATAAGTACATGTATTTTATTACAATATATGATACTATGTATATCTCTCCTAACAGAGGAGATATACATATAACCAAATAATTAAAATACATTGTGATAAATGCTGTAATAGGGTTCATTAGGAAATACTGGGAATGTCAGGAAAGTCTTATACAAAGAAGTTGATATTATATTTGGACTTAAAGGATGAGTTGTTTTTGTGGATAGAAAAAAGGCAGAATATATAGAATGGCTGTTCTAAAAATGCACTTTTAATTTCTGCTTTTGACCAAGATGGAATGACAGGGACAGGATTTATTCCCCACTGGAAGCAACTGGAAAACTGGAAAAAAAATATACAAAACAGCAGTTCTCAAGACATTGTATGCAGGCAACAAAGGACAGCGATGCTGGAGAGATGGGAAATAAATAAGGTAAGCCCTACACTTGTCCCAGCTTACTGCCTGGAGAGAGTATTCAGGCTGCAGGCCTATAGCAGATTCTCAGAGCAAGGAGACAATGTTGATTGTCTGGGAAGGCCAAGGTGGCTAGAGGCCACAGAGTAGAATGCCAGAAAATAGAGAACTACGTAGATAGAAAACTATGCAGATCTGTAGGGAGTCTTTCTTAAGTATTCAACTGAGTACTAATCAACACATGCATGTTAGGAAACCACCCAAGGCTGAGGGCAAGAATGCAAAGGATTAGAGGGGAAATTCTTGGAGCTCACATGCAGCCACAACTGGAACTTCTTCCCACCAGCCAGAATGGAAAGCCTCATAATTCAGTGGGCATTTGAGTAGAGTACTCAGAAGAATTTTGCCTCACTAGTACAGCAGAAGTCGGGCCTGGACTATCACTGCTCTGTTTCTGCCTAACAAAGCTTAAAAAAGCAAGACTCAAAATGATCATATGCTTTCCAATGAACTATCTCCCATAACAAAGCTCAAGAATATTTATAGAAATAAAATACATATGCAGCACCCAAGAAGGTAAATTTTACAATGTTTGACATCTAATAAAAAAATGTGGTTTTTTTGAGACAGAGTCTCACTCTGTCGCCCAGGCTGCAGTCCAGTGGCGAGATCTCGGCTCACTGCAACCTCTGCCTCCTGAGTTCAAGCGATTCTTGTGCCTCAGCCTCCTGAGTAGCTGGGATTATAGGCACAAGCCACCACGCACAGCTAATTTTTGTATTTTTAGTAGCGATGGAGTTTCACCATGTTGGCTAGGCTGTTCTCGAACCCCTGACCTCAAGTGATCTGCCTGCCTTGTCCTCCCAAAGTGCTGGGATTATAGGCGTGAGCCACCATGCCCAGCCCATCTAATAAAATATTAACAGGCATGGAAAGACACAGGAAAACAGGGCCCACAAACAGTGGGCCTGTTTTAATTATTAAAAAATAATTAACTGAAATTAGCCCAGAAATTACTTGGATAATTAGTTATTGAAGACATTAAGCTTACTGATAAGGTTGTTCTATTATTAAAGCAAAACATAAATATTCCATATATTTATGGAGCTACAGAAAAGACTGAACTGTTAGTTATAGATATGAAGTTACAAAAATCTAATTTCTCAAGTTTAAAATTATAATGTGTGAGATAAAAAGACAGACTGGATCAAAGACAGATTAGGCATTGCAGAAAAAAAGATTAGTGAACTTGAAGACATGGTAATAGAAATTATCCCAAATGAAACTATCCAAGAGGGAAAAAATCCTGAACAAATCAATAAAGCATCAGTGGGTTGTGAGGCAACTTCAAGCAAACTAATACAGGAGAATATGGAACCCCCACAGGAGAAGACAGAGAGGGACAGAAAAACATTTGAAGAAATAATTAATTAAAACATTTCCAAATTTGATGAAAATTATAAACACTCAGGTCTAAGAATCTTAAAGAACCCCAAGCATAGGAAACATGAAGAAAAGTATGCAAAGACACATTATAATGAAATTGCTTAAAACCAGTGAAAAAAAGAAAAATTTAAAAGCCAGAAGCGAAAGACACATTAGATACAAAGGAACAAATACAAGGAGGAGAGCAGAGTTCTTGATGAAAACAATGCAAACTAGACAACAGTGGAGCAACATCAGGAAATACCGAAAAAACAAAAACAAAACTTTTGGCCTGTAATTTTTTATCCAGGGAAAACATCTTGCAAAAATGAAGGCATATGTTAGTTAAAGGAATTAATCACCAGCATACCCTGCCCTACAAAAGATGTTGAAAGAAGTCTTTCAAGCAGAAGGCAAACGATGCTAGATGGAAATTTAGTCCTATAAAAATAATGAAGAGAATTAGAAATGGCAAGTAGAAAAATATAGAGACTTTTTTCTTGTTAAATATCTTTAAAATAAAATCAATGGCTTGAGGCAGAATTAACAACCAAATATTGTGGGGTTTTAACATGTAAGTTTAACATGTAGAAGTAAAACACATGAAAGCAATAGCAAAACAAATAAACAAAAAATACCCAGAAGGGGAAAATTAGAAATAATTGTAGACCTGACATGGCTAAGAAAAGAATCAGTAAACTTGAAGCAGATCAATCAAAAGTTTCCAAAATGAAATGCAAAGAGAAAAAAGTAAATACACACACACACGCGTCCCCCAACACATTAAAAAATTGTGGAGAATATAAAAATGGAATAATACGAACTATTCAATCAACCCAAAAGAAGGTAGTAAAAGGAAAAAGGCATTAAAGAACAAATGGAAAAAATGGGAAATAAATATCAAACACATATCCAATAAAAGACTCAGATCCAGAATATACAGAGAAGTCTCAAAACTCAAACAACTCTTCCCTCTTCAAAGAAAGAATGGGGAAATCTGAACAGAAACTTCAACAAAGAAGATAAATGAATAGCAAGTAGGTAGATAAAAAAATGTTAGATAGCACCAATCATTGAGGAAAGGAAAACTAAAGCCACAAAAGAATGTCACTATGCACCTATTAGAATGACTAAAATTTAAAAAGACTGATGAAATGGGGGAGAATGTGGAGCAACTGGAACTTTTACTTGTTGAATGGTGGGAATGTAAAATGGTCCTGCCACTTTGGAAAACAGCTGGGCAATTTTTAAAAAGATACATATAGCTGCTGCATGACTCAGGTATTGCGTGCTCATGTAACTATCCCAGATAAATAAAAGTATGTCTACACAAAGATTTGCACATGAATGTTTATAGCAACTTTGTTTGTAATGGCCCCAAACTGGAAACAACCTAAATGTCCATCAACAGGTGAATAGATTAACAGTGTTACAATCAATGACATAAAGAGGAATGGATTATTGATATACTCGAGAACATGGATAAATCTCAAAATAACTATGCTGATTATTTATATAAATGTATAATTCCATTTATATAAAATTCTTAAAATTACACAGTGATCTATAGTGATACACAGCAGATCCGTGTCTACCTTCCAGGTATATCTGACTTCATCTTCTGTGCTTCTCTCCTTTGCTTCCTGGGCTCCAGACAAGCAAATCTTGATGTTCTTTGAACACATCAAGAATGTGCCTGTCTCAAGGTTTACGTATTTGCTGATCCCTTGACATGGGTACTGTTTCCCCAGAGAGTTCGCTCCTTACTTCATTCTGGCCTCTCATCCAATATCACTTTGTCTAACATGACTCTCAATGATCTCTGCCTCCTTGTATTTACTAGGTGAGTGTGGGCTGGACCTAGTGACTCACTTGTAGCAAATAGAATGTAATAAAGTGATAGGATGCCACCTCCACGATGAGGTTACAAAAAGAGTCTGGCTTCCATCTTTCATGCTCTCTCCCAGTCTTTCTCATTCTATCTTTCTTGGAACTCTTGTCAGTTGCCTTACGGAGAGACCTATAAGGCAAGGAACTGATGTCTCTGATCAAGAGCCAGTGAGCACCTGGGGCTTGTCACTGGCCCTGTGAGTGAGCTTGGAGGCAGATCCTCTCCCAGTTAAGCTTTGAGATGACTGCATCCCCAACCCTGATGGCTGACTTGTGAGAGACCTCTTTGATTCACAGACACCCAGTTCATCTGCACCTGGATTGCTGACCCATGGAAATGGCAACGTAACAAATGTTTGTTATTTTAAGCAGCTAAACCTCTGGATAATTTTTTATGCAGCCATAAACAACTAATCCAGAGGTGTTCCCTAAAAAACTGTGTAAAACATCCCCACTGACACATACAATTCCCAGTACTCATTATCCTCTTACCTTGTTTTTTCTTATTCAAGACATTTTTCATCATCTAAAGTATTATTATATGTGATATATGTGCTAACTTGTTGTCTCTCTTTTCCCCAATAGAATGTCAGTTCCATGAGAACAGCATCTTATATCTAGGGTCTGAAACACTGCCTGGCCAAACTACATATATAACCATTACCTTTATATAAAATTTGAAAAAAAAAGTCTAGACTATAAGGCAAGCTCCTTTTAGCTAGACATATTCTACATATATTCAGACCTCAAATCAAGGACAGAGGCCATCACAGAAAACCAGAAGAATGAGAAATTCCTTAAGCTACCATGTCCCTTTTCCCCTAGGATCAGGCAACCACAGTACTAATTAATCATACATTTAAAAATATTTGGAAAGGAGGAATAAGCAGAGAAGAAAACTACCTCTCTGGTCAAGAGGAGCTGTGAGGGCCTGATCCAGCCACAGGGTGAAAATCACTATGGGAACTCATTAGTGAGGGTTTAACTGAGCCATCAGCGAGGCAAGGCTGGAGCGAGGCATCCAAAGGGGCCAGGCAAGGGTGGGGTGGAGGCTGGTCCAGAATTGGGACAGGGACAGAGGCAGAATCTGGCTATTGGTTGAGCCACAGCTTCAGGAAGCAGCAGCAGGCTGAGAGAGAGAGAGATGGACCCTAAGGAAGTTCTTTTTCTGCCCAAGCCAGAGTACAGGTCGAGGCATGAAGGCTGGAGTGGAAGGCTGGGAATCAGGCATTTTCTCATAGATTGTAGGACGAGTAAGAGCAGAAGGTACATGTGAGATGACAAGAGACGTCTCCATGGAGCTGTGACTACAGATGGGTCAGCATACATGGAAAGTGTTCATTCAAAGTACATTGTGGTAGCCGGGTGTGGTGACACATGCCTGTAATTCCAGCTATTCGGAGGCTGAGACAGGAGAATCACTTGAACTCGGGAGGCGAAGTTGCAGTGAGCCAAGATCGCACCACTGCACCCCAGTCCGGGTGACAGAGTGAGTGAGACTGTCTCAAAAAAACAAAACAAAACAAAGTACATTGTGGGATCAATGGTTTTATGAGCAAGCTGGAAACCTAACAACCACTCGTGATATTATTTTTATGCTAAGATAATTTGAGTATTCCAAGCAACTAATGCAAAAGCAGAAATTTTGAACAATCCTAAATTTGAATTTATTTGAATTAACAATTTCTGTCAATTGTGGAAGCTGCTGCCATGGTCCACTAGATGGCAGTATGGGAGTGACTTGCTGGTTAACAGAAAATGGAATAACTAGGCATGAATCTCAAGCTACCAGTTGTTTTTGTTTTTTTGTTTTTGTTTTTGTTTTTTCCCCCTAACATTTAAAAGTTGACAATAGAAAATGTTCATGGAATAATAGCTGGAAAGTCAGACAAAGACTATCATGCAAAGGCCATTGACATATAAAATAAAAACTGTTTTACAGGCAGTTACCACAGTGCATTTTATAAAAAGTCAAAACAAATAATGTCTGCTGTTCATAATAAATATAATAATGTTTTTAAGTGATTCTTCTAATAGGTGAATGTTAGACAGATATAAAATAGAGACAAGTGAGAGAACAGGACAATGGATACCTCTTTCCCAGACCTTGCAAAAGCCAGCCTCCCTGAAGCCTCTATGTTGGGGTTTTCAGTTCCCAGATCCCCACTTCCTTTTTAACCATCCACACTACCCACTTCCCTGTGAGATGCTCTTGACAGCAAATCCCTGACAAGTCACATCATTCAATTATCTTAATTCACTCTTTCACTTGTATTTCCCTGAAATTATGGACACACTAATATTTTGCATGGTAAAATTTCCTTTTTTTTTTTTTTGTATGATGAGTGCTTAGACTATTGCTGTACATGGTAAGCACCATTCAAGAATTTCCTGTCCAGGCTGGGCATGGTGGCTCACACCTGTAATCTTAGCACTTTGGGAGGCCAAGGCAGGCGGATCACTCGAGGCCGGGAGTTCAAGACCAGCCTGGCCAACATGGTGAAACCCCATCTGTACTAAAAATACAAAACTTACTTGCGCATGGTGGCATGTGCCTGTAATCCCAGTTACTCAGGAGGCTGAAGCAGGAGAATCGTTTGAACCTAGGAAGCGGAGGTGGCAGTGAGCTGAGATCACGACACTATACTCCAGCCTGGGTCACAGAGGGAGACTTTGTCTAAAACAAAAACAAAAACAAAAACAAAAACAAAACAAGAATTTCCCGTCCAACCAGGTTCTAAGGGAAAAGGGCAGAAAATGTGCCTTCTCGTTCCCTTTCATTAGTGCCTTTTAAGTGCTGGATATGCAGCATATGCTCAATAAATATTTAAACCAATGAATGAATAAATAAATGGCTCAGTATGATGGTGTGCATGGGATGCACAAGGGATGAATGAATGAATAAATACACTCTGGCATTTAACATCCTGGAACTTTTTATAACATATCAATCTTGTATGATTAAAAATAGAACATTTTAAGTATAAATAAATCTTCAAAATGTCTTAACGTTTTGCATAGAGCAAATTACTGTTAATAATTTACAAAGTTTAGAAAGTTTAGTTTAGAAAGATTAATCTCAAAATACTGATCTAGAATAGTAGGCATTTTAAATTAGCAGTTACCTTCGAGATCATTAGGTCAACTCTCTTATTTTCAGATTAGAAACAAGGACTTATATTCAGTGCTTTTTTTCTCCTTTTAAACAGATTGCTGCTCCAATTTGGCAAAAGCCATACATATGATGAGTACGTTAACTGTGGTTGATTTTGCTGTTAAGAAATGTTTGTGAAGAATATTCTTGATAGTCTATATTTTTCATATGGTTGTATGAATTTGTGTAATATTAAGGCATAATTATTTTTGGAACTAGCTTTTTTACCATCAAAATATAAAGTTTCATTCTTAGATACTTTTCAAATTGTGAAGAACTTTCTGGACTGTTTGTATCAGCTTACTCTGTACTTTCTTTCCCCTTGAAGTTATTTCTCTTTTCTTAAAGAAAGTAGGTTAAATGCTGCTTATCAGGAAAATTAGACTGGAAAGAAGCCGAATGATCTGTTAAATACCTCAAGTGAATTCCTGAATTCAAAAAATCTGAATATTATCCTTGAAAACAGCTGAAAGTGAAATAACAAAAATTACTTTTTGGAGAACAATTTTTTTTTTTTTTGGAATAGAAAAATGTCAATTCATTCACAGATCTTGCCCAGATGCAATCGCCTACTGGTCTGGGTCCAGCCTACACACAAGAACAAATTCTTTCCTGGTGCCTCACACTGTGAGGCTGCAGTCCAATCTTGCCAAGGAGCCAGGAGTCCTTATGTATTTTTTTATTGCTTTAAATTATAAGTTTGTCATTTTAAATTAAACATCTTTTTATTGCCATAAACATCAGTGGAGACTTAAATGAAATACTGCACGTACAATTCAGTTCTGAAGAACTGCATCCATTCATAAACAAGAACTCTGTCGACCAGATTTTTCCTTTAGCAGAAATCTCATTGTAGTTTTATGCATTTATGTATACGTAGTATGATAGGGTTCTCCAGAGAAAAAGAACCTATATATAGAGAGATATGTAAGAAGGTATTTATTATGGGAATTGACTTGTATGATTATGGAGGCCAACAAGTCCCAATATATGTTGTCTGCAAGATGGAGAACTAAGGAAGCTGTGTGAGGACAAATGACCTGTGAACCTCGTGGGCTGCTCCTGCGGCAAACTCCAGAGTCTGAAGGCTGGAGAACCTGGAGGTCTGATGTCCACGGGCAAGAGATGATGGGTGTCCCAGCTCCTAAAGAGAGAGAATTCACCTGCCCTCTGCCTTATTGTTCAGGCTCTGGACAGATTGGATGATGCCCGCCCACGTCGGTAAGGGCCACCTTCTTGACTCAGTCTACTAATTCAAATGCTCATCTCTTCTGGAAATATCCTCACAGAAAATAAGATTATTTAATAGAATGCTCAAATGCTCATCTCTTCTGGAAACATCCTCACAGACACACCCAGAAATAATACTTTACTAGCTACCTGGATATCCCTTAAGCCAGTCAAGTTGACACCTAAAATTAAACATCACAGTATGTATGATTTATGTATTTTTTAATATTTTTGGCACAATTAAATGCTGAAATTACTCTTTGAATGTCATGGTTGGAGTGTTTCGAGTTATGTGTACCCATTCCTGATTTCATCATCATCCTCTCCTTCCACAGTAATACCGATTTTAGAGAATGGGCCACATCTAGCAGCTGCCCATCAAAAACCTAGAAGTTGACCTGCCTGGCTTTCACTTGCTTATTTGCCAGTTCTGTCAGACACTTAATCCTCAAGATGCCTCCCATGCGTCTCCCTTACGTGATGCATCTGTCATGTGGTCAGGGACTTGGTTGATATACTCAGAGGCATATTGAGCTTAGTCCTTAAAACCCAACAAATGTCAGAGGAGTGAATGAATGATGAATATTTATCCAATCTATCCCCTTCTTTTCATTCTTGCCATCTTGATCCTAGCTTCAGCATTCTGGACTCTTATCTGGACTATTGCAGTAGCTCATAATTTGGATTTTCTGACTCTATTTGTATCTCACCCACCTGCCTTAATTCTGGTCTCATGTTTCTTTACTCTTGCCCTTATGTTCTATGCTTAAATAGTATCGAGCTGGTTATGTCACCTGCCATATACCCTGATATCTCCTGCCCCTATGACTTTACCTAGGATGTTTCCATCTCTAGAAATGCCTGGTCTTTTTTTTTTTTTTTTTTTCAAACTTCTGTTCGTCTTCATTGCTGAGCCCACGTGATGTATTTTTTAGTAACTCTTCTCTGAAGTCCCAGGTTGTATTATATGCCCCCTTTCTTTTGTCCTATTGTACCTTGTCCATTTCCCTGACTGAATTCTTGTATCACATTCTATTTTACTGTTCATCTGTCTGGCTTTCCCTCTGTACTCCTTTTGGGTAGGAATTCTTTCTTAGGCATTGTAGTAATTTTAATGGTGCACAGAAGGCACTCCATAAATATTTGTACTTGTTTTTTCTTTTTGTGGAATGAACAATTTGGATGCCACAGGGATTTAGGATCACCACTAATTATGAGTGTATCTGCCATATCTAGGGCCACTGAGTACAGCTGTACACATTGTGCACTGCACTATTCTGGGCATGGGTACTAGTCCCATAGAGGATAATGTGAACGTCTACTCCACCATTCCAATTGTAAACTGCACCAATCATCCAACCACAGGCACTACCCTGGTGGATATAGACAAGATACTGCAGTGAATACTATTTTTAACTGTAAGGTAGTTATATTTTAAATTGTAATTTATTTCAGGTTTTTAATAATTGGATTTATAAACAAACAATTCTGTTATAATTCACCTGATACTTTTTCTTTTCGTAGGAAAACATTTGTTTTAGCTTGGTATGTTTCTTCCCAGTATGTACCTCATAAATTATGAAATACTTTACCTTCCTTTCCTAGACTATATTCTTGTTTCCTTAAATGAATTTGAAACCCCAGAACATGAAGTTTATATAAATGGACAACTATAAATCAATGAATTTTACTATGAAAAATAAGCATTGGCATGTGCATTTTTTTCCATGAAACACATCAGTCAAAATTTGAACTTAAAAAAAAAATCAGAGGCTAAAGAAGTTCATTCTAAAGAAAGCTGCCAGTAAACACATATTACCATTCTCCAGATTCTAAAACTAAACTAAATTGAATTTATTATTAAATATCAAATTTATAGCTTTTAAAAAGATGTTAATTTTTCTCTAGAATATCAGTAAATCTCTTAAATATTAGAGATTTAGGATTGAAAAACATGAAATTCTATGTTTAATAACTAGCAAATTCTAAAGTAATGGATGATAAACCAGACAACTCTTTAAATAAAATTAATAAAAATAGCCATTAGACCTATGCATCAAAAAGGTATCAAAATTAAAACTGAGTGAATGGTCAACTTGGCATGAAGCCTGGTACAGACTTACTAAGTTGACAGCTGGTATTTACAATCTGTGTGGAACAGATATTGATATTAATATTTATAATAATCACCATATTGAGAAGTATGCATCCAGCATTATGCTAAATGTAAGACACTTTTTAACATTTTGTCATTTTAATACTCAGAAGAATTTATAAGGTAGAAGTGACTATAATACCCATATTATGACTGACGAAACATATATGTGAAGAGATCAACAAAGAAAATAAGGAAGAAGTGAATGAAAAATTAATTAAAAAGTATTTGTCAAACCAACCAGGAGAATTAATGAGGCAGGCATTGTTTATCTCCATAAATGAGGTTAAAATATTAAAATATGGACCAGGCCGGGCGCGGTGGCTCAAGCCTGTAATCCCAGCACTTTGAGAGGCCGAGACAGGCGGATCACGAGGTCAGGAGATCGAGACCATCCTGGC
>NW_012105942.1:464772-466131 GCF_000951045.1 Mandrillus leucophaeus
GCTGCACTCCAGCCTGGGCGACAGAGCGAGACTCTGTCTCAAAAAAAAAAAAAATTATGGACCAGCCCAGAAGGCTCTAACTCTCTAGATATGTTCCATTCTACCCCTATCTGTAGCTGCCTGTCTTCTATCTACTTTCTGAGTTTTCCATTGAAGCTGAGGTTTGAAATTCACCTGCTGATTGTTGTTGCAGGTCTCATGTGAGATCCTGGAAGTGGACCCATGGGATAATTGGCTGATACCCTTTCTACAATTGCTCCTGGTAAGCCTGTTGTGTGATGGGACTCATGCCCCAATTCTGACTCATATTACAGGACCTGCTGGGCCTGGAGCTATGTGCCCTGGACGCTGATGGCTGGTTTTGGCCAAACAACAGCCCAGTACTTGCCAACCCTCACTTCCTAGTGGGCTAAACTCTGTCTACTACCTAGAGGCACTGGCTAGGGTCCCGTTTCCATCTGAAATTCACTTTTCCCCCACCTCTTTTAGGGTTAAGATGCTACCACTTATGTGCCATCAATGCCTAGGCAATACCAATCCCATAACTCCACCTAAAAGAGTAGGCCTTCTGTATATTCACATTAGCCTACGAGGAAACTGAATCCAAGTTATCTTAGACTTTGAGGCTTCATTATCATATGACTACACATGACGTCAACCCAAAAGCAAGCTTGGTCCTCTCAGCCTCTACTCTGCACACTGTCTGCTTACCGCCCTCAGCCCACCATGCTGATACTAGGATCAATTATGCCTCAAGACCAAGGCTATTTAGCCAATAACAATTTCTCAACCTTAGAAAAGCCTTCCATTTGTTCTAGTCATCCAAATGTAGACCCAGTTTGCTAGAACTCTCTATCCACCTATTCTCAACTTTAAGAAATCTTCTGGATAAAATATAGAAAGTCATTTGGGATCCAAAGTAGATAGATGTAATGTAGAGAAATCTAAGTGGAAAGGAAGTAAGTGTAAGGTTTATGAATATAAAGGAAAAATGGCAGATTTACCAAGACAAGGTTGAGAGTGTCAGAGGGAAAAGAGAATATAAGAAATTATCTTTAGATGGCCACAAGTAGGAGAGAGAGGGGATCTAGGTGTAGACCAATATCTATCTATCTATCTATCTATCTATCTATCTATCTATCTATCTATCTAGTCTATCGCCTATCTAACTATTATCTGCCTACTTATTTATATTACATGTATATGCCTTGGTCATTGTTAATCTGCTTCTACTTTCTGTTTGAATTTAGCAGACCGTATTTTTCCAATTATCTTTGGTATGGTGGCTACCATCATTGCCACTGCCTTTTTTATAGTAGCTAAATGTAGAGATAAATAGAATCAACGAATCTAAAAAAA
>NW_012105942.1:466366-477476 GCF_000951045.1 Mandrillus leucophaeus
GGAACCAACCCAAATGCCCATCAATGATAGACTGGAAAAAGCAAATGTGGCACATATATGTCATGGAATACTGTGTAGCCATAAAAAGAATGAGTTCCTGTCCTTTGCAGGGACATGGCTGAAGCTGGAAATCATCATCCTCAGCAAACTAACACAGGAACAGAAAACCAAACACTGCATGTTCTCAACTTATAAGTGGGAGTTGAACAATGAGAACACATGGACACAGGGAGGGGAACATCACACACAGTGGCCTGTCGGGGGGTGGGGGGAAAGGGGAAGGATAGCATTAGGACAAATACCTAATGCATGCAGGGCTTAAAACCTAGATGATGGGGTGATAAGAGCAGCAAACCACCATGGCACATGTATACCTATGTACCAAACCTGCATGTTCAGCACATGTATCCCAGCACTTAAAGATACAAAAAAAAAAAAAAAAAAGAAAAAGAAAAAAAGACAGAAAGAAAATGGTTCTGTGACTCTGATAAGTGCGGGAAAGATGAATAATTGCAGTACAGTACATTTCGTGTATGATGAAGTAAGGATTGCTGCCTGAAAGGTCAGCAGGCCCAGAAGATGAGAGGATATTTTCTAAATTTGAGGTGGATAACAAAGGAGACTTTTAGGTAATGGAGGGCATCCTATTAAATGCAAAGACATGTTGGGGTGTTGATGTAGAAGACCTGGGATGCAGTTAAAATGGCTACATTTTGTGATATAGACTTTCTTAAAATAGCCAATATGAGTTTATATTGCTATCAAAGTTTTAATCTAAATGAATAATCTAAAGTTACCAATATCAAGACCTCAACGCATACAGTGAGATTCATTCATGTAGCTATGTTTTTGGAAGCTGGTTTACTTAGAAATATAACTGTATATGGCTGCTGGAGATGGTTAGTTTAGAATAGGGAAAGGGAGGAAATTAAATTATGTGACCATTGAGTTTGAGGAACATTTTAATATCTTACTGAGGAAGTGTAGTTAAAGAAGAATTATGTAACTGATACTCCTGAGTTAGAAGAATTGAGAAGCCAGGAATTTGCAGCAACAAGTTGGGGTACCAAAAATCACTGGTGGAAAGGGTAGATTGGAGGTGGCTTGGGTTTTTTTTCTGATGAGCTGAGTGAGGATTGGCTGTTTGGGTGCTGCCTGCTCCCTTGACCCAGCTTGGAAAAATTAGGAAAATAAACTCTTTGGAAATGCCAACATTATAATCTCTACCATTTATAAAGTCTCCAGGTCACTTGGTACCATAAATATTCCTCTGCACTCATTTATCTCGCTTAAGAATATGAAAATCAGATTATTTGCTGACACTGATACTACAAAAATGAAAAGAATACAGATGAGTTTAGTTATCTGCAGAAGTCATTTTAAGGGATAGGATATTTCTTAGAATATAAGCTGGTACAACAAGGAATAGAAATTAACTTAAGCCATGACTGAATATTAGAGGAATTTATAACTAAATCAAGGATATTAGAGTATTGAATGTATGAGCAGAAAAAGTAGAATTTGCATGGAGCTCCCAAACAAAAAAGTCACCACAGCTAATGTTATATTGGAGCTACTTCTATTAGAGTCAGAACAATAAGGCTGCTGTTTACTATGATCATTGACATTCAACATTGCTTTGGATATTCTGTCCAATCCAATAATACAAGGCAAATAAGACATAAAACAAG
Organism: Mandrillus leucophaeus; assembly: GCF_000951045.1. Lineage (NCBI taxonomy): Eukaryota > Metazoa > Chordata > Mammalia > Primates > Cercopithecidae > Mandrillus > Mandrillus leucophaeus. The sequence continues at coordinate 468,058 of NW_012105942.1, forward strand.
TATAAAGGAGAAGACAACATTAACATTATATCCAGAAAATACAATTGTTTAATAGAAAATTCAAGAGAACTTATTTTTTAAAAATATTAGAGTTGATGAGGAAAGTCATATATATTAGTGACTGGATAAAAAATAAATACATAAAGTTTGACCGGATGCAGTGGCTCATGCCCGTAATCCCAGCACTTTGGGAGGCCGAGGCAGGCAGATCACAAGGTCAGGAGTTCGAGACAAGCCTGACCAACATGGTGGAACCTCGTCTCTACTAAAAAAAAAAAAAAATACAAAAATTTGCCAGGCGTGGTAGTGTGTGCCTGTAATCCCAGCTACTCAGGAGGCTGATGCAGCAGAGTCGCTTGAACCTGGGAGGCAGAGGTTGCAGTGAACAGATATAGCACTCCAGCCTGGGTGACAGAGCGAGACTCCATCTCAAAAGAAAAAACAAAAAACAAAGTTTATAAACTTTTACTATGTACCAGCATTGTATGCTAACTAGTTTTAAAAATGGTAAAAAATAAATATATATATATGTATGTTTATGTGCTTCTGTGTGTTTATGACTTTACATAGCATGGTGAAGTATGTATTCTCTTAAGAGATAACATTTCACACAATACCTGGACATCAAGGTGAAGTAGGCTCTGCAATGATTAGGGGTTAATCATGCCAGGCAGATGTGCTCTGATTTCTGCTTAAAAGTATCTCTGACTGTCATTTCGAGGGTAGTTTGTGAAAATGTAAAAGTGGAAGCAATGGATTAGTTAGGAGGCTATGGCAGTAGCTAAAACAAAATACAATGATGGCTGAATTAGGATGGTAGTGATAGAAATAGAGCAGAGGTGATAAGCTTGTGGCATTCTTTTGAGTAGAGTTGCCAGGGCTTGAGAATTTGAACATGAAAGGGGAAGTTATGAGATGAATGGAGTGTGGTTCCTAGATTTTCTGTTTGAGTGATTGAGGCTGTAGAAGGTGGTGCTACTCATTGAGAAGGAAAAGATTGGATAAGATTAGAGGGAAAGCGGGAGTTCTGTTTTAGACATGTAAAGTTTGAGAGGTAAATTACATATTCAGATGGAGATGTCAAGAAAGCATCAGTATACATGAATTTGGAGCAAAAGGGACAGGTTAGAGGTAAAGTCAGAGAAAGTGTCCTGGTCAGTCCAATAGGATTTGCCAGAGAAGGTGTCAGAAGTGTGAGTGAAGAAGGTAGCAGATGAGGTGGGTGGAAAACCACAGAAGTGGAGTGTTTTAGAAGGAGCACTCAACTATATTAAATAACATGCTGACAGCTCATGAAAGTAGCAAGCAGAAAAGTGACGGTTGGATTTGACAATATGGCGGAATTTTGTGCTCTCAACATCAGTGGTTTGAGTGTAGATATGCAGCCAAGTAGGCTGAGGAGAAAACTAAGAAATGAGAAAATGTAGGCTTTAAGGATGTTCAGATTTTTGTAAAGAATTTTTCTGTGCAGGAAAAAGAATTAGCTGAGGGGACCCTAGGTCCCAAGAGGCTGTTTGTGGTTGTTTATTGAAGGAGAGATACTACAGCACCCGCAAGCTGTTACGGGAGAAACATCTTTGTGTACTGGAGAAGATAGGATTCAGATGTGTGGAGGGACTGCTATAATTTTTCTATTGTAGCAGAAGAGAAGGAAGAAAGTAAAGGTCAGATGCAAGCCACTTGGTAGATTTAATGATTAGAACATAATCATTGTGCTTATTTCCTCAATAAAGTTCAAGATGGGGCCACAGTTGAGTGTGTGTGTGTGTGCGTGCGTGTATGTGTGTGCGTGTGTGTATGTGTGTGTTAAGGGGGTGACAAGTTTGAGGGGTGACGAGAAGATGTAAATCAGTCTTCTGGCAGAGTAGAAAAGCAAATCTTCTGGGGATATGTATTAGGATTGTGACCTAGGTCTCTCTTGCTAGAAGTTTTCAGCATGAAAACATATTTTACTCTAATATTTGAGACATGCAAAAGAGTATTCGTTGTGTATGTGTAAGTTATGAATTATATATAATAAAGCAAAGACTGATACTCCCACCACCCATTCAAGATTTAGATTTAGACTTTTGAACTTGACCCACAACCACCCATGTCCCTTTGTGCTCCTCCCTGATCTCATTGCTCTACCTTCTCCTCAGAAGTAACTAAGATTCCGAGATGTATATTGTAACTTAAGTATGAACTAGTGGTTCAGCACATCATAACCCTTTTCTGAATGATTGCTTCATGACTGACTACTAACAATTATATTGTTAAATAGACTTGAATCAATTAGCAATTCTACTGGAAGCTGAGTCTAATTTAATATAGAATTTTGAGTAGCTCATATTTAATTCCTTTAAAATTAAACCTTGAAAAAGGGACCTTATGAGAGATTATCAACAGAAGGAAGACAGGCTTCAATAAAGCTTCCATATGCACCTGACTCAAGTTTGAGTCATATCCAATATTGCAGAACAGGTGTGATTCAGGCTGCAAACTCTGGTGGAAGGAAATATCACATTCGTTTATTATTTTAAATCAATATAAAATCTGATACAAGTTCTTATACTGTCCAACAGGGGAGAAATTTAGTTTTAGTCATTAAGGCTGCATAAAAATCAAGGAAATGTTCTTGGTGCTGACAGATGGAGAAAGAGAGTGTCATCTCTAGCTCATCACAGTCATCTGTAGTCACGCTTCAAGCCTGTGTGCTCTCTCCTTCCATGCCACATGGAGGCCCAGGAATCTTTTCTAAGTCTGCAAACTCTGGGCTTGGGACCCAGTTTCTCTGGACTCAGAGGACAGCCAGACTCCTCCGTGGAGCTGCCGCTTCCCTGAGGCTCTGCCAAGAAGCTATGCTCAGGTTCCTGCACAGAAAACATCATTCTTTTTCTTCTCTGGAGAAATCTTTCCTGCCTCTGTTGACCTCAAAGACACCACTTTCTCTTTCCTCATCCCCTGGCACACTTATCATAATAACATCAAGGTGCTTAGGTTAAAAAAAAAAAAAACTAAGAAAATTCTCTGTTCAAGTGACTTCTGCTGTCCATCCTGCCACAAATATCCTCTGAGGCAAAGAAGCACAACCCCGCTCATTGCTTGAAATTGGGGGTGGGAAGAGAGAGGAGGAGGGAAACAGATTTAAACAAATTACTATCTCAGTGGAAGATCTTAGAACACTTCTACATAAGCCATGGACATATTATTAAAGAAAAAACTTTTAAGGAAAAAAAAGAAAAAGAAAAGACTCTGGTCCTCAAGGCATTGGGTTTTGCTCTAATGCAATCCTTTACTGAAAAAAGGTAGATGCCCAAATAGTTCACCTCTTTCATTTTACAGATGAGGCAACTGAGTTTCAGAGGCAACTTGGTATGGTAGAAATAGTAACGGCTTTAGAATGAGCAGAACTAAGTTAACATCTTGATTCTGCTACTTATTAAGGTCAGTAATCTTGGGCAAGTTATATAGTCTCTCTGAGATTCACCTTCTTCATATATAAAATGGGGATCACTACACTTGCCTTCCAAGGTTGTTGGGAAGATTTAAAGAGGTTACATGCATATCCAGTATCTTACCCAGAGACTTGTATTTGGAAGACATTCAACAATGCTGGTTTCTTCCCCCTTACTCAAAACTATATATACAGTGTGTGGCAGATCCAGAATGACAGCCCATGTTTCCCAACTTCTGGTATGGTTCTTTCTATGCTGCACCATCAGTGTGGTTATCTGAGAAAGGCAGGGAGATGTGAACAACCAGGTTATGTTTACAGTAGACAAATCTGTTACCAGCAGACAGCCAGCATGCATGCTTAGTGTGAAAAGGACAACATGTCATTTATCAATCAACTCTTTTCATTTAAAAGATTTATAATATTTGCAAAACACTTGGCAATATCAATCACCTTTGTCTCTGAGCTGCAGGGTATGGGGCCAAGACCTGACAGTAGCAAGGGATCAGGCTCCCAGCCACTATTTTTCTCAAAATTGGCTTTCCTTTTCCCAAAGATGAGCCAAGTGGTCAGCAGGCAGTCAATTAGCAGATTTTTCATGCTCCAGGGTGAATGGAGATAAGGCCAAGGTTGTGGGTTCTTTCCCTGTATGAGTAGGTTCATTCCAAAGCCAGAAAACAATGTGCCAAGACTGAGTAGTAAAGCCCTGATCCCAACTAACACTAACTCTCCAATATATATGACTTGTAGCCAAACACATCAAGGAATGTGATGGCTTAGCCCAACTGAATTGCCACTCAGGAGACAATTCCATTAATGAATCTTCCTGATAGAGGGCCACCTGTGTCCTACTAAGTGAAGGACAATGTACTCATTACGTGGTATAGATATAAACAAGTCAGATACACAATTATTATTCATTTATCCACTCAATCAACATGATCAAAGCTGGGGTTTTGTAAGCCAACATTATCAAACACATACTGTGTTAGTAGATGACTACGCTTCAGCTATTAAAATAAAAGCTAACATTTAGTAATACAATATATTAAGCATGTTACATAAATTATCTCTTTAATTACCAAAAAAACACTTATGAGATATTTTCTAGTATCCCTGCTTTACAGATAAGGAAAATGAAGTTCAGATTGCTAGGGTCACACAGTGGCAGAGCCAGAATTTGAATTCTGATATGTGTGCATCTAAACACTAGGTAATACTACCTTGAAGAGCCCCAGCGAAGTGCATGGGACTATCTCTGGGAAAGTTTTATTCTAAAAAAGGGGAAGAGCATTTACTACAGTTGTGGAGAATATCCTAGGTGAGTGGAAGTAACATTTTGGATAACCGGTTCCATATTTATTTTCGTTCCATATTTTGTTCCATTCTCATATTTGTGTTTCCCATAAGAGTGACACCTAAACAATCACCTGTTCACACGAGTAATGGCAGAGTGCCTGCCATCATTGTGCTTCCTGCTTATATATTGTGGCTAAATGCCTGACAGAATGCTGGTTGGTGATTCTTTTGGTCCCTATGCTAGGAGGGAAAGGTAATTGCTTTCCTTTGAGGGTTAGGGTAGCACTTCTTTGTACTTATGTCAAAATATGAAGGTGTAATTCACTCCTTTTCAATCCTTCCATTTGAGGTGTGGAATTTGCACCTTGCTAGACAATCTTGCGGTGGTCTTTGTAGAAGATCAGTTTCTACACATGAATCAATGTTTATACTCATGCAGATGTATGCCTCAGCTATAAAGCCCTCAATATAAGATATAATCAAGCCTTAACTAGATCATCAGATGCTTAACGCCACCAGCTAAGATTGTAAGACCAGCCTGACACAAATGCAAGTTGGGCAACGTTGATTTCCACCACCACCAGCAGTACCATTTGCACTGAGTACAGCTGGGCGCCTTGATATGGTCTGGCTCTGTGTCCCCACTCAAATCTCATCTCAAATTATAATCCCTGTAATCCCCATGTGTTGAGGGAGGGATCTGGTGGGAGGTGACTGGATCATGGGGGTGGTTTCCCCATGCTGTTCTTGTGATAGTGCATGAGTTCTCATGAGATCTGATGATTTTATAAGTGTTTGACAGTCCCTCCTGCACACACTCTTCTCTCTTCTGCCACCACTTAAGACGTGCCTGCTTCCCCTTCCACCATGATTATAAGTTTCCTGAGGCCTCCTCAGTCATGCAGAACCGTGAGTCAACAAGACGTGCCATAAAATGAGTTAATAAACCTCTTTTCTTTATAAATTAGCTAGTCTCAGGCAGTTCTTTATAGCAGTGTGAGAATGGACTACTACAGTAAATTGATACTGGGAGTGGTATCCCCTGCCTTTGGATATAAAGATACCCAAAACTGTGGAAGCAACTTTGTAACTGGGTAATAGGTAGAAGTAGGAACAGTTTGGAGGGCCCAGAAGAAGACAGGAATATGTGGGAAAGTTTGGAAATTCTTAGAGACTTGTTAAATGGTTTTGACCAAAATGCTGATAGCAATGTGGACAATGAAGTCCAGGCTGAGGTGGTCTCAGGTAGAGATGAGGAACTTACTGGGAACTGGAGCAAAGGTTACTCTTGTTGTGATTTAACAAGAGACTGATGGCATTTTGCCCCTGCCCTAGAGATCTGTGGAACTTTGAACTTGAAAGAGATGATATGAAATTGGAACTTATGTTTAAGAGGGAAGTAGAGCATGAAAGTTTGGAAAATTTACAGCTTGACCATGTGGTAGAAAAGAAAACCTCATTTTCTGGGAAGAAATTCAAGTCCACTGCAGAAATTTGCATAAGTAACAAGATATCAAATGTTAATCACCAGAGTATGTCAGAGACCTTCACAGCAGTCCCTCCCATCGCAGGTCTGGATGTCTAGGAGTGAAAAATGGTTTCATGGGCTGGGCCCAGGGCCCCTGCTGCTTTTTGTAGCCTGGGGACTTGGTGCCCTGTGTTCCAGCTGCTCCAGCTCCAGCTGGGGCTAAAACGGGCCAAGATACAGCTTGGGCCATTGCTTCAGAGGGTGCAAGCCCTAAGACTGGGCAGCTTCCAAGTGGTGTTTGGCCTTTGGATGCACATAAGTCAAGAAATGAGATTTGGGAACCTCTGCCTAAATTTCAGAAGATTTATGGAAATGTCTGGATGTACAGGCAGAAGTCTGCTGCAAGGGACAGAGCCCTCATGGGGAAACTCTGCTAGGGCAGTGTGAAAGGGAAATGTGAGGTTGTAGCCCCCACACAGAGTCCCCACTAGGGCACTGCCTAGTGGAGCTGTGAGAAGAGAGCCACCATCATCCAGACCCCAGAGTGGAAGATCCACCAACAGCTTGCATTATGTGCCTGGACAAGCCACAGACACTCAATGCCAGCCCATGACAGCAGCCTCAGGGGCTGAATCCTATAAAGCCACAGAGGCACAGCTGCCCAAGGCTGTGGGAGCTCACCTTTTGCATCAGTGTGCCTTGGATGTAAGACACGGAGTCAAGGAAGATTATTTTAGAGCTTTAAGATTTAATGACTGGCTGGATTTCATACTTGCATGGGGCCTCCAGCCCCTTTATTTTGGCCAATTTCTCCCATTTGGAATGGGAGCATTTATCCAATGCCTGTACCCATATTATATGTTGGAAGTAACTAATTTGCTTTTGATTTTATAGGCTCCTAGGTGGAAGGGACTTACTTTGTCTCAGATGAGACTTTGGATTTGGACTTTTGGGTTAATGGTAGAATGAGTTAAGACTTTGAAGGGACTGTTGGGAAGGCATGATTGGTTTTGAAATGTAAAAAGGATGTGAGATTTGGGAGGGGCCAGGGGCAGAATGATATGATCTGGCTCTGTGTCCCCACCTGAATCTCATCTTAAATTGTAATTCCCATAAATCCTACATGTCAAGGGAGGGACCTGGAAGGAGGTGATTGGATCATGGGGGTGGTTTCCCCCATGCTGTTCTTGTGATAGTGAGTGAGTTCTCATGAGACCTGATGGTTTTATAAGTGACAGTTCTTCCTTCACATACTCTTCTCTCTTCTGCCGCCATATAAGATGTGCCTGCTTCCCGTTCTGCCATAATTGTAAGTTTCCTGAGACCTCCCCAGCCATGCAGAACTGTGAGTCAATTAAGCCTCTTTTCTTTATAAGTTACCCAGTCTAGGGCAGTTTTTTACAGCAGTGTGAGAATGGACTAAATCCACATTTATGCTTTTTTCCTCTTTATTCCATGCTCTTTCTCCTTTCTAAACTCCTCTTTCAGAAAATAGGACTCTCAAGAATTAATTCACACTCTTACCTTCTACAGCCGGTCGTTGGATGTAGAAAAAATAACATCAGTAGTAGTGTGGATATCAGGATACAAGTCCTGATTCAATGAAAGGTGATAGCCTTTCCAATTTGAATATTCTCCATTCATTTCCAAGTCTATTTCTCTCCATTTATGTAATCATCTATATCCTTCTAATGTAATCCCTCAAAAGTTATGGGACTCTTAATATTGCGATAGGTTCCCTTAGAGGGCTCACTCAATCATATGCAGAGGATATAATCTCCACTAATCTTACTGAGGTTAGGGACCATGACTTACATTTGATCTATAATGCACAGATGGTTATACAATATGTGTTCAATAATATTGTATTAGCTTTCTATTGCTGCTTTAACAAATTACCAGTTAATCAGTGGTTTAAGCAATGCAAATTTGTTTCATAATTCTGTAACCAAAAGTCCACAATGAGTCTTACTGGGCTAAAATCAAGGTATCCACAGGGCTAGTTCCTTCTTGAGACTCTAGGGGAGAATCTGTTTCCTTGCCTTTTTCTGAATTCTTTGGCCTGTGGCCTCCTCAGTCTTCAAAGCCACTAGTATAGCATCTTCGAATTTCTCTCTGATTTTGACTTTCTTGCCTCCCTGCCTATTTTGCTTATAAGGATCCTGAGGATTCCATTGGGAACACTTGGATAATCTAGGATAATCTCCCCTTCTTAATGTCAGCTGATTAGCAAACCTAATTCTATCTATAATTGTAATTCCCCATTGCTATACAACATAACATATTCACAGTTTCTGGGGGATTAGGGTATGGACATCTTTGAGGAGCCATTATTCTTATTAGCACAAATACTAATCAATTAAGTAAAAATTAGAAGAGTTAAAGTAAAATGAAAATAGATTCTCACAATTTCATCTTTTAATTCTAGAAAAATTCCTTGGAAACTCTAAAAGAAAGAAAATACTAGGTCTGATCCAATTGGATATTCTGATCATATTTATGTTTATATCATTTTGAGACTTTCTTCACAAACACCTTAGTGTGAGATTTCCTGCTATTGTAACCAGTCATCTGGTATCCTTTATGATGAATATGAAGGTTTTGTGCTTCAGTCTTTTCCTAAACTTTTTTGTTTATTTGTTTGAAGATGTTTGATTTCTGTGATGCAGTCAGGCCTCAGTTAGGGTGTGTCATCCTTGAGTGAAATTTGTCTGGATGCAAAAAATGATGCCAGAAATATTAAAAGGTTTTCAGTACATTTAGAACACATAAAGTTTTAGGTACCTTTAATTATTAAGCCTTATTGGGGGGCGGAGCAAGATGGTTGAATAGGAGCGGCTCCAGTCTCCAACTCCCAGTGCGAGCGACACAGAAGACAGGTGATTTCTGCATTTTCAACTGAGGTACTGGGTTCATCTCACTAGGGAGTGTGGGACAATCGGTGCTGGTCAGCTGCTGCAGCCCGACCAGCCAGAGCTGAAGCAGGGCGAGGCATCGCTTTACCTGGGAAGCGCAAGGGGGAAGGGAATCCCTTTTCCTAGCCAGGGGAACTGAGACACACAACACCTGGAAAATTGGGTAACTCCCACCCAATACTGCGTTCTACCAAGGATCTTAGCAAACGGGCACACCAGGAGATTATATCCCACACCTGGCTGGGAGGGTCCCACGCCCACGGAGCCTCCCTCATTGCTAGCACAGCAGTCTGCCATCTGG
>NW_012105942.1:477526-538891 GCF_000951045.1 Mandrillus leucophaeus
TGATGGGTGCAGCACACCAACATGGCACAAGTATACATATGTAACAAACCTGCACGTTGTGCACATGTACCCTAGAACTTAAAGTATAATAATAAAAAAAGATAATAATAATTAAGCCTTATTGATGTGGGATCCACAAACTCTCAGTGCTATTGTTTGTGTATTGTTTGAGTTTGCTGTGAAAGAAAGACAGAAGGAGGGAGGGAAGGAGGGAGGGAGGAAGGAAGGAGGGAGGGACGGGAAAAGGAAGGAAGGAAAGAAGGAAGGAAGGAAGGAAGGAAGGAAGGAAGGAAGGAAGGAAGGAAGGAAGGAAATAAATTAGTGATAATAACCAATGTGGTCTATTATTCTTTTGCTTTAACACATGACATCGCATCAGAATCTTTCACCTGACTGGTGACTACCCCACGTACAATGCAAAATGGTTAAATTTTAATGACTTTTAGAATAAAGATGCATAGGAATGCCTAGTTCTTGGTTTTAATTCAGGTTTTAGTTTAGTTCTTTTGTTGTTGTTTTCTCTCACTTAAGAAACTGCTGAGCTGATTTGTTGAGAAAGAAGTAGGATAGAATCATACTTAACTTGCCTCAAAATTAAATGAAGCTTACTCTACTTAGTTGAAGCCCACTCCAGCTTAAATCCTCAATAATATTTAAATTATATAAAGGTGATTGAAAATATTCTGAGTCAGTAAAATTCACGGCACATGGAGGGGTGTGTTTGCAGTGAGAACTTTGACGATGAGGAGTGGCTTTCATCTGTCAGTATGTAAGGACGTGGATGACTTCCTGGAATTGGTATAATAAGAGCAGGGCTGGTGGCAGCACTTGTGAGTGGGAGGTTTGTTGTTATTGTAGCAGATTGTTAAAACACATGGAAACATGATCTTTTGAGGCCTTTTATGAAATAAATGACTAAAGGAGGACATTTCACTATGTCTTCTCCATTTCCGTGATCCTGCTAACTACCAAAAATATTAAAATGTATCATCATGTGTTTTCCACATCTAAACACCTTTGTAAATTTAGCTCCATAAATTTAAAACATCCATAAAATATTCTTTTTATGCCACCAATGGATTTCACTTGATAAGAAAATAAAGAGTTCCTGCAGAGCAAAAACATTGACATGTCTCCTGACCTTACCGTAATTATTTGCCTTGTTTTGGGACAGCAGTTCTTAACTTTGGGTTTATGGTTAGTTGGATGGTCCACGGAATGATATCAGGTTGTCAGGAAACCCTCTATAAGCATAGGACAAAATTGTGAGTATGATTGCATCTGCATTTTTCTGGAATAAGGGGCCATAGCTTTTACCAGAGTCTTAAAAGACCCTCTGTCTAATGAATATGTATCAAATAAAATAGAACGGTGAAGGACTAGAGATTTAAAGCCTTGCTTTTGCTTTAACAAGATGTTGCTTACAAACCCCAGAAAAAATTGTTTTGGAATCCTAATGAGCTGTTTTTGGCTATCATGCATAAACTGAGCAGGAGCTTTTTGGAAAATTAATGTGAAAACATAAAAATGTAATTGCTAAGCAACCTGTGCATTAAGCATCATTTTCAATTAATTTTAGCTAAGAATTGGGTTATTAATTTTAATATCTTGCAATCACATTTATAATTAATTAAAGTTAATCTCTTTAAAACTCACTTTAGAGACTCTGTAAACCACAGTGTATTCTTATTTTTAAAGGAATTTCTCTTCTTAAAAAACATAAAATACCTTATCAGCTAGACAGGCTTTCATAATACCAGCAATAAACACCTCTTTTTCTTTAATTATAACTAAAACAGTGAGACTCTATTATTAAAATAAAAAATTAAAAAGAAAATTGTTTAACCCAACACTTCATTGTGTGGTAAATTTTATATGTAACTCAGTATTTAATTGATTTTAACTGTTCTTGACCTAAGTAGCTTTCCTGAAAGGTGGCAATAAGAAATATTATTCAAATCTGATAAAATTCTCAAAGGCTTTATCTACAGAGTGTAAAAGGAAAGGAAGTGCTGCTGATCACGACTTAGTAAGCAAAGTAGATGGTAAACCTAGAACATTTTGACCATCGTGGGGCCTTGATTCAACTATACAAGGAACAAAACTTGACTTTTCTAAAATGAGTTAAATAAGTCATTTTAGGAAATTTCTGAAAGTAGACAACTTCTTGGAAGTTTAAAGTGAAATTTAATCACTTCTAGAATTATCGATTTCTGTGTACTTTTAGTTTTTTGTCTAATTTTATATTAAATCTAGTATGAAGGGCAATTTCAGGTCTGCATTATCAATAAACACAGAATCTTTTTCAAATAATCTTTTTAACTTACTATAGAAAAGATTTCATTTCACTGAAAGCTCAGACATTCTCCTTGACGTCTCCTGAACCAACTCCAGGTCTCCACAAATCAGGATCATAAGTGAGCTACCTATATCAAAAGTCATGACCAAGACAATGAAAAGGATGCTTTCTAGTCACATAGGACTTTGTCACACACTTCATGGCCAGTACAAAGATAACATACTGATGCATGGGTGAAGAAATATTTAAATAATAAAAGGCATATCTCTGCAGTATTATAAGAAAGTTATATGTGTCCTATACGCTCAATTTTCTGTTATTTTCCTGATTCAAAGATTGTGCACATATTCCTCTTGTGGAAGTCAGACTATGAGAGCTGATTTGCTGTGGGGACAGCTCAGTCCTAGGGCAAAGGGTATGCATGGGCTGGGTGAGTTAGGGGCTGGGCATACTAAGAGGTAGCCTAGAAGTGGATGAAAATGGCAGGAGAGAAGGTATCAGTGCTAGAAGAAATTATTGACAGTGAGTCATGGGCTGGGAGCTGTGGCTCAGGCCTGTAATCCCAGTACTTTGAGAGGCTGAGTTGAGTGGATCACTTGAGGTCAGAAGTTTGAGATCAGCCTGGACAACATGGTGAAACCCTGTCTGTATGAAAAATACAAAAATTAGCCAGGCGTGGTGGTGGGTGCTTGTAATCCCAGCTACTCGGGAGGCTGAGGCATGAGAATTGCTTGAACCTGGGAGGTGGAGGTTACAGTGAGCCGAGGTTGCATCATTGTACTCCAGCCTGGGTGACAGAGTGAGACTCTGTCTCGAAAAAAAAAAAAAAGAAGAGTCATGGACACCTCTTTTACCTCAATAACCCCCAAAAGAGAGTGGCCCACTGGGCACGCAAGGCAGAAAGTAACCTTCAGGGACAAAAGCTTTTCTGGCTTTTGTTTTCCTTGTCTTATTACCAATTTATTTATTTTATTATAGGGTAACAAATGTTAACTGCAGAAAATTTGGTAATACATAAAAAAGAAAATTCTCCTCTAACCCCAACTAGTAAGAACAGTGGCTAACATTTTGTTATTTGTCTTCCCAGTGTTTTTCCTACGTGTATATCTCTAGCTATCCGTATGTTTGCCCAGGGGCAAAATCCTGGAATCTGTTTTTTAATCTGAATGTATTCTCTTAATATATTATGCTTAAACATTCTTCTGGAGATACTTGTTTCTGACTTTCCCTGGCTTCTTTTTTTGTGGGGGACAGAGTCTTGCTCTGTCACTCAGGCTGGAGTGCAGCAATGTAATCTCGGCTCACTGCAAACTCTGCCTCCCAGGTTAAATTCATTCTCCTGCCTCAGCCTCCCCAGCAGCTGGGATTACAGGCACACACCACCGGGCCCGGCTAATTTTTGCGTTTTTAAGAAAGATGGGGATTTGCCATGTTGGCCAGGCTGGTCTTGAACTCCTGGCCTCAAGTGACCCACCCATCTCGGCCTCTCAAAGTGCTGAGTGCTGGGATTACTAGCGTGAGCCATGGAACCCCACTGTTACCTGGCTTCTAACAGGCAATCCTTTGCTGCAGATGCCACTCACCCCAATATATGCATATTTTCTAGAAAGAAAGAAAGAAAGAAAGAAGGAGGAAAGGGGGTAGAAGTGAAAGGAAAGGAAGCAGAAAGAACAACAACAAAAAGAGACTGCATTCATTTTACTTTGGCCTAAAATTTTTTCCTTTTACTGCTTCAGGACACCTGCCCCCCTGTGCCCAACCCATCCTCTCCATCTCCTCTACCAAAATGTCTGCACAACTTGTTTCTATCATACTACACAAATGGAGGAAAAAGGGATGCTTTATGGACCTAAAACTAGGCTGTGATGAAATTTCCATCAAATTCATCCATTGATTCTAAACCTCTTAAGGTGGGGCAATGAGTAAGTGGCTCAATACTTAATATGTCTTTAATAAATGAGTGTGGAGTTGAGTTGAATTTTCTGTTGTGGGGATCGGAGCATGAGGGTGGAGGTGGCCGAAGCCTGCATAAACAGGAAAGTACTAGATACCTGTGTGGAGGTGGAGGTAGAGAACAAGTGGTTCCCCTGAAGGGGAAGGATATTAGAAAAAGAAGCCTAGGAATGAAAAAGACAAGCCTCAGAAACTCACAACTTCTTTTCTGCACAAACAAGCAGCCGGCATCCACTGAGGTGTTTCCTGCCAGGCAGCTGTGTAGACAGCTCAGCTCCTCCTGCCTGTCAGGGTGTTCATCGTCCAGGAGTGTTTTGGATAAAACAAGAGAAGCTGTGTTAATCTAGATGAAATTGTATTTGTTTTGGGAAATATGAATCCTCCAGGCTATGACAAGGCTTAGGTAAAATTATGGACGAGATTGGCTTGGGGGACGTGGGGAGAGGGAGTGTGTCCAAGTCTTCTGAAACACCCCCAAGAGGCAGCAGGGTTTGGAATGCCTTTGAATCCTCAGTACCTGGCACATGGCAGGCCCTTGGCACCTGTTTATTGAATGAGTAAATACAGACACTGAGCTTCTAAGCCCCATCACACAGCAGGAAGGAGAGAATTTGTCAGCTGTCCTCAAGTGGTACAAAAGAAGACTGCCTGACTTCACATATAATGTAGGGAGCTCAAGAAGCGAAAGACAGAGAGCAGATTCTCATAATTGGAACCAAAAAAGTCTCAGTATCTGTCATGGGTCATGTGTCATTGTGCCTGTTTCCAAATTAACTGTCAGGACATCCAGGGAAGGCAGTTCTGTTAGTTCCATGAGAGGGGTTTTAGATAAGGCTAGAAGGGTAAAAAGCACCCTAGGTTGTTATGACAAGCTGAATGTTTTGCATTTTATCTTGTTGCAATATGCAGCCATGGAAGTTTTCAGGAAAAAAAAAAACTTGATTAAAAATTAATATGGTAGTTTTACATAAGAAAGGGGGATCAACTCAAGTCAAGGAGCTATATTAATGAATCAAGATATTAAGGCTTTATGAGTAGAAGCCCATTAAAATTATTTCAGCAGTTTTTCTCACCATATTTTAAAACTCAAGCATGACTCGCAACTTAAGGAGTTTTGAATTGGAACCTCTTCACCTTACGACTTTTCTTACTATAAATAAAACATCACCCCTGCCATTAGTAACCACCAATTCTCCTATTTATGATTGCAAATTACCTCCAATCAAAGGGACCCCAGATACTCACCTGATCCACACATCTGAGTGCTAATGCAAAGTCAAGGATAGGACCACTCAAGCTCCTTGTGTAGCTGCACTTAGAGTGAAGATCATTGAAGAATATGAAAATTTCTCTTTCCTAGAACTTGCCCTTCCAGTGTGTCTGAGGTCTTCATGCTCACTGAGTTAGAAATTAAACATTTTGAAGAGTAGACCTTAATTGTGAATAGAACTCACAGTTTCTATGAACAGCAAAGAAACATATACTGCTCTGGGGAGCCTTACTTGTAACAGATGTGTCTATATCTACATTCTGAGATTCTCAGAGCTCTTATATTAATGAGCCTTAGCTAAAATGATCATTTATGATATACTGTAGAAATTTTTGGTTTCATCTAATTAATAATTGTTTAAAACCAAAATATTGGAAGGAGTTGACAGATTTATTTTCCATTTCTTCACGTTTCTATTGGCAAAAAGCAAAATACTTCTTATTCCTTTCTTGACTTATTTTGGGGTCTTGTGTGAAAGGTTCCTCTTGTTCACATCTATTTCCTTTTGAAATGCTATACTCACTACCGGTTAGAAAGGTCAGTACTCTGTTCTGCATCTAGTCTTTCTTTCTGTTCCAGCTTAAGTGTTTCAGACAGAAGATCCAGTGATGGAAAGAGAGGGAGTAGAATGATTTGGTCCATAATAGTATCTCTAATCCAGGTTTTATTTGATAGATCTGCATTTTTGAGCTATTTAATATGTTTGCATTACCATAAATAAAGCTGATACTTTGGCCTCTACTTGGCCATCAGTTCTTTTGTGTTCAAGCAGTTGGTCAAACCTAGAGAGGAGAAGAGCCTTCCAGGATAAAAGCACCTAACACATGTGTTTTTGTTTTATTTATTTCGGTTATTAATTTTTGTATTGTATATTTTGAAATGGGTTTCCAAATAAAATTCTAATTTCTATCACTGCACTTAATATAGGAAATAAAAGTACAACCTCAAGTAACATGATTTGCAATACCTCCTGGCAACAAATTAGGATGTCAGCTGGGATTTCCGGCCCTCTTTTTAATCCAGATTTTGTAACCCTCAAATTTACTACAAAAATAAAATTGGTTATCCCATAAGTTTTGACTTGTACATCAGCCATCTCAAATACATTATTTTAGGGAGCAAAGGGACAAAGGGAAGAGTAGAAGACAAATGAGACCAGAAGGAAAGATGAAACTAACTCTCCCAAAAATCCGAGACTTACAGAGGGATACAAAATCAAGGAACACAACTGTGTCTGCAGGCTGTAAGCCATCTCTCAGACATCAGTTCTCCTTAAAAGTATGGTATTCCACAGCAAAATAAACTATCGACACAGTAAACAGACAATCTACAGAAGAGTAGAAAATATTTGCAAACTATGCCTCTGAAAAAAAATCTAATATCCAGCATCTATAAGGAACGTAAACAACTTTGCAAGAAAAAAAACCAAACAACCCCATTAAAAAGTGGGCAAAGGACATGAACAGAAACTTTTCAAAGGAAGACGTACATGCAGCCAACAAGCATATGAAAATAAGCTCTGGCCGGGCGCAGTGGCTCATGTCTGTAATCCCAGTACTTTGGGAGGTCGAGGTGAGCAGATCATGAGGTCAGGAGATTGAGACCATCCTGGTTAACACGGTGAAACCCTGTCTCTACTAAAAATACAAAAAATTAGCCGGGCGTGGTGGCGGGCGCCTATACTCCCAGCTACTCAGGAGGCTGAGGCAGGAGAATGGCGTGAACCCGGGAGGCGGAGGTTGCAGTGAGCCCAGGTCGCGCCACTGCACTCCAGCCTGGGGGACAAAGCGAGACTCCATCTCAAAAAAAAAAAAAAAAAGAAAAGAAAAAAGAAACAAACAAAAAAACCCCAAAACAAACAAACAAACAAAAACAAGCTCAACATCACTGATCATTAGAGAAATGCAGATCAAAACTACAATGAGATACCATCTCACACCAGTCAGAATGGCAATTATTAAGAAGTCAAAAAAAATAACAGATGCTGGTGAGGTTGTAGAGAAAAAGGAATGCTTATACACTGTTGGTGAGAGTATAAGTTAGTTCAACCATTGTTGAAAGAAGTGTGGTGATTCCTCAAAGACCTAAAAACAGACCTGCCATTTGACCCAGCAATCCCATTACTGGGTATATACCCAAAGTAATATAAATTGTTCTATCATAAAGACACATGTATGCATATGTTCATTGCAATTCTATTCACAATAGCAAAGACATGGAATCAACTTAAATGCTCACCACTGGTAGACTGGATAAAGAAAATGTGGTACATATACACCATGGAATACTATGCAGCCATAAAAAAGAATACAATCACATCCTTTGCAGGAACATGGATGGGGCAGGAGGCCATCATCCTTAGCAAACTAATGTAGAAACAGAAAACCAAATATCACATGTTCTCACTTATAAGTGGGAGCTAAATGATGAGAACACATGGACACAAAGAGGGAAACAACAGACAGTGGGGCTTATGTGAGGTTGAAGGGTGGGAGAAGGGAGACGATAAAAAAAAACTACTGGGCACCGGGTTTAGTACATGGGTGACAAAATAATCTGTACAACAAACCTCTGTGACACGAATTTACCTATATGACAAACTTGCACATGTACCTGTAAACCTAAAATAGAAGTTAACAAAAATAAATTAAAGTAGATGTTCCTTGGCACAACTGACGGTGCTAATTCAAATTTGAAGAGATAGCGGAGCCTCCTTTTGATTATGGGGTCAAGACGATGTTTCTCTGTTTGAGACCTGCTAACCTTTTAAACCAGTGCTAAATTTTAAAAAACGATATGGCATTCCAGAGCCACACTTCCCTTGGGAAATCAACTGATTAAAAACGCAGAAAAAGTCTATATTTAAAGACTCTGACCTCTTCAGCAATCAGTGATGTGTAGGTTTCCCAGATAAAGTGAACTTCAGAACTTTGCATCCTACGTGCCATCTGTAGTGGCACCTGTAGGGTACATTTGTTTACAATAAGGATGCAACTGGCTGGGCACGGTGGCTCATGCCTGTAATCCCAGCACTTTGGGAGGCCAAGGCGGGTGGATCACCTGAGGTTGGGAGTTCGACACCAGCCTAGCCAACATGGTGAAACCCCGTATCTACTAAAAATACAAAAATTAGCCGGGCGTGGTAGCATACACCTGTAATATCAGCTACTCAGGAGGCTGAGGCTGGAGAATCATCTGAACCTCTGAGGCGGAGGTTACAGTGAGCCGATATTGTGCCACTGCACTCCAGCCTAGGTGACAGAGTGAGACTCTGTCTCTAAAATAATAAAATAAAATAAGATAAGGATGCAACTTACATTGGTGTCACCTCCGTTTTTAAACTTGAATGACATGTACAACTCTCCCTAAATTCAGTTCTTTTTGTTTATCCACATGGTTTCAAAGACTGAAAAGACATAGCATCTTCTCTAATGGAGGAAGGTTGTGGTCACATGATGCTGTTACTATCAAGAAATTCCATTTTTAAAAAGAAAATGCTAAACCCACCAGGCAATAAAAGGAAATTGTGCTTCAGTGGGATAGTCCCCAGGGATCTATCATTAGTGAGGCAAGATGACATGACAGATACAGGAAAAATGGAGAAGCACCAGTAAGAGGGGTCAGAGACAAGAGGGGCAGCCCCAGAAACACCACAAGTAGAAGCAGGGGTACTTCAGCCCAGCGGCTATTAGAGAAACATCTCACACAAGGTGTAGAGCAGCATGATTTAGTGAATATTTGGAGAAACCACAAAAGATTTACATCAATTAAAATCCGCACTGTCTTTTCCATTCTGAGACACTTTCCCATCAGTACCATTTTTCCTTGCTGCAACCTTTTAAAGGTGCAGCCTACTTTGCCCGTTCTTTTTTTTCAATTGTCATCATTGTTTGAAAATCTTGCTGAATTCTCAGGATTGTGAAGATGTGAATCAGATTGTACAACATATAAATAAGATCATGTCACTCACTGTTTTAAAGTCTTCTTTGGTTTCCCATCAAACCTATAATCAAAACCTGAGTCCTACGAAGCCCTGGATGACCAGGTCTCTGACTCCTTATCTTCTCTCATCAATCAGCATTCACCCTTTTCCTCATCTTCTCAGCTGGAAGGGCCATCTGGCTGATCCCTACACATACGCAGAACACTCTAGCTCAGAGTTTCCGCATTTGCCTTTTCCTCAGTCTGGTCTGCCCCTGCTACAGATATCTGCAAAGCTCCTGCCTTATTTTATGCAGATATCTGCTCAAATATTACATCCTAAAGAGAACTTCTCTGATATTCTATATAAAACCACATTATCATCCCAGGATCACTGTCTAGCCTCTTACCCTACCTTATTTCTCTTCATAGCATGTATCACTTCCAAACATTATATTACATATGTAATTATTTTCTGCCCCTCCAGCATCTAAGTCATTAAGGGTGAAGACTATGGTCTGGAACATAGTAGTAGGAACTCATGAAAAGTGTGTTGAATAAAGGAACAAATAGTTGTTATCACAAGTTGATGGTTTCTGACATTCCTGTAGATGGTACCAGAGTGCCTAACAGCTTTGTTAGTTTTCCTTTTTTTCTCTGAGGGTGGAGTTCATTGAATTGAGCTCAATCCTCAATCTTTTACTCTTTTCTGGACCTAGTAAGTTCCCCTTTGTATGAAGAAGTCACTTACCTGTTGGAACTACAGGGAAGAAATTAAGAGGACAACCAGAAAGCCACAGTTAATTCATATTTCATATACTTTCAAATCTGGGTGACTCAATGTTGCTTAGCTTCCCATTTTGCAAGTGATTCACAAACACTTCCATCAAAATATCCCTTTTGCTGAGGAAAGTGGACTTTTACCTTTGTATCTACTGTACTATGAAGTGGGCACATAGGTCAAATCATTAGATGGGAATGCAGAATTTCTTGATATTTTGTATTTTGTCTTTAAAAATATATGATATTAAAAAAATTATCTGCTATGGCATCTTTTAATTTCAGTTAAAAAATCTTCCTTCAATCATCCAGCAAAATTGCTGATCCAGGAGGCTGTACCACATTAACTCCTGACTTGCAGTAGCCCCTTGCAAACCACCTGTACTCCTGTTATAACCATTTCCCATAAGAGAGTATTTTTGCATAGGGAATAATGAGTATGAAGACAGGAGACCTGTGTTCTTGTGTTAGCCTTAACATTTGTTTGCTGCTAGATCCTTGGCAAATTAAACTCTTGGAGCTCCAACATCCTAATGTGTATCTTCCCTCTCAATGTTAAAAAAAAAATTCAAATCTCTAGTAGGTAATAGATCAACTTGTGAAGGAAAAATCTGCTGGTACCGGACACACTTTATTAAACACTGTAAAAGAGCATTGCTCATGAGTATGTTTGGGTAAACTTTGTGAAAGCACAGTTGTCAAGTTTTTTGTAGGCGCATGCCAAAATTTTGTTTAAGTTAGTAATGAGGACATTAACAGGAAGACAAAAGAGCTGATTTGGCAAGCACTTGAGAAATGAAGATTTACCTTGTCAGTAGGAAAAGAAATACTAAATTAGGTATAAGACTAGTGAGTAGAGTTAATTTCTCTCATAGCAAAAATTTATTATTTTCTATCTGTTCTTTTTATCAACTGTAGGTTGCTAATCAAATATCCTTTGGCAAAAAGCTGCATTTTCTTTGCCATAGAGGCAGAAGAATCTAAGTAGATAACATTTTCCCTAGCAGGATATTTAAAAATCAAGGAACCATTACCTTGCCTTTTTCTGTGTTTTGAAGTAAATTATTCTTTCACATATCTAAAAGAAGCAAATAGACAGAAGCTGCACATTGATCACACTTGCCAGAAGATTCCTTAAAACTTGCTTTTAGAAACACTGGGAGTTCAGGAAGCTTGCAATTCTGATTACAGATCTCAGTAAGGATTCCAAAAATCTTGCATCTTAGCTGATAAATTCTAAGGTGAAATCCAGCTTTTAAATTTATTGTTGTGTGTACATGTCAGGAAAGTTCTGAAAATGTGAAGATGAACTTCCAAAATCTGTCATTTATCAGTAAGCTCCATCTGACTGCTGTGTCCACAGTTGATAGAAGAGGAAAAGGGCTTGATGGTTGTTGTTGTTATTTTTTAAAACTGTTCATTATCAAAACAATACAATTTCACTAAGAAAACTTTGAAAGAACAAAATTGTCTAAAATGAAAATTAGAGTAATACCCTTACTCTTCAATTTCATTCCCCATTGGTAGCCTCTGTTAAAATTTTTGTGTATATCCCGCCATGTCTTACACACACACACACACACACGCACACACACATTTTAATAAAGATGAGATCATACTATACAAGATTCTACAAGTTATTTTCTCACTAACAGTGTCTCCTTGATACCTACCCATATCCCTAGATATAGATCTTTTCTGTCTAATGCTGCATGGTATTCCATTGTATAAACATGTTATAATTTAAGTAGTCTCCTCTTGATGGGCACAGAGGTGATTTCCAGTTTCACCAAGAGGTAGCTATCACAGTTGTTGAGAGCACAGCCCTTAGCATCAGACTGCATGGGCTCATGAACCCAGTTCCTTCACTTACTTACTTGGCTAAACTACTTAATCTCCCTTACTCCAGTTATTTCAGCTGTAAAATGGAGAAAAAACTAGGCTTACTCTAGAAGATTATTATGAAGAGTTAATAGTTATAAAATGCTTAGAATAGTGCTTATTTCATAGTAAGTACTGAATAATAATTTTATATGATATTTTAATCACTATATGCAATATTACAATCCACTGATTTTATATGTATCTAAATTTCAACTTTTGAGTAGGTCTGATTTGTTTGAGAACACAGAACAAAACCTTAATCTGGAATGCAAAGCCCTCTGTAAGCTGTCCTCTGCCTATTTCTCCTATGTCTTCCCACACTCCAGCCATAGTGATTCTGCCTACACTTGTTTGAGTGTACAATACTGTGTTCTTTTCTGGAAATTGCACATACATTTCCCTCTCTTTGAATTCTGTTACATCCTTGTCCACCTTTTGAAGTCTCTGCATCTTTCAGAGCCAAGATCTTGGATACCTATGTCTTTGAAATCTCCTTTGAACAAAGGATTTCTTATGATCCTTACTTTATATCACCATTTTGTACCTGTTAGGGCACTTTTCATACTGCAGCTATTTGCTTACAAAAGTGCCAAACACGACATACCACAATAAATATGCAGAAAAGGGCTCTCATTTGCTCATTTCTGTACAGCCCTAACTAAATATAATGCCCAATACATTATGCGAATGCTTTCTGAATTAATAAAAGAACAATCTAAAACTGAAGCTCTATTCATATTTTATCACAAGGCTGTTTCCTTAGGTGTGAAGGTGTGGTAAGGCTGGAAAATGCATAGCTTCCAGGGATATGCTAAGTCCTTCAATCTCTTGGGACCCATAAAGCACTTCAACATGAGTCATGTTTTATGAGTGTTAAATAAGCACTGAACTAGGAATAGGAAGATGCAGGTTCCAGTCACGGCCCTATCATTCTGTGGTTATGTGATCTTGAGCTGGCCACTTGTGTTCATAAACTAAAAATTGAAGGAGTGGCAAAGAATGGTATCTAATGACAAAGAATAAATGTAATGTCTAGGAGAAGATCTAACATGCTCAAGTTCGTTACAGCTTATTTCCTTATATAAACAGGTGTTTCTAGATCAGCATTGACACAATGAGTAATAATCCCTAGTGCCAAAACTCATTAAATGACTATTGTAATAGAACAGATTATCAGGTTTGAAGTTTCTTTTGAAAAATGAATGTGCCAACATTTTCTCATGTTCCAAAAGAAATGTGTGAAAGGTTATTCCCCGAGCCCCTAAATAGCATGATTTAAACTGCATTCTATTTTACTAACATTGTGGCTTAATTCAGGTCTAAATGATCACTGTTTACAAACTCAGCTGTATATGTGTACAGATTTCTGTTGGTTGTAGGATTAAGAAATGTAGATATTTATAAACATTTTAGAATTCAAGATGCCAAGTAGTTTTGTTCTAATTTAATAAAAGCAGATCTAATGTAATTGTCAAGAAAAACTTTATTTTTCTTTACTCTAGATCATGGTTATGGATGGAGAAATCCCAAACAGAAAGATGATTTAGTGAATTTTAAATTTTTATTTTGTCAACTAATTTAATGAGATTGTACTGTTTTGATTGAGCAGAAATTGGAGAATTACATTATTTTACAATAAATTTTCACCATGCCTGAGAATGTTATGCTGAGAGGCACCCTTTCTTGGGCTGAATCACTCACACGGTGCCTGAGAGATTTGTTGAACATCTGCTACATGCCGAGCTAAATGTTTTACAATTATAATTTTATAATCAGTGAACACTTAAATCAGTGTTATATGGACATATTAAAATTATTGGCACTTTATGGATGAGGGCAATGAAACCCAGAATAATCAGTAAAAGTTAATATTTTAACCCAGCTGTTCGAGTCAAAGGCTATGCTCTCTGTGTAACACCATACCGCCATCACCAAATGAAATACAGCTAAAAAGGCAGCATTTGGGCTACACTTCTGGAAGGCAGTGAAGTGAAGGCTGATATAAGCAGAGCACCAGGGAAGTCAGAGGACATGTGAACTGTGCCCTTGTGCAGTGCTTTTCAAATATTAACATGCAGACGGATCACTTGAGTATGTTGTTGAGTTGCAGAGTATGATTTAATAGGTTTGGGCAAGCGCCTGAGATCTTGCTATTCTAACAGTTTCCCCGTGATGCAAATATTGCTGAGTCTCGGACTATGCTTTTGAGTAGTCAAGCACCAATGAAAGAATGACTGGTTCAGTACCATGGACAGTGGAACAGGTGGTCCACCACTACCATCTTCTCTCATTTCAGTCAAATCTCTATTATCTTCTGTGGGTAGACTCTTGCAACAAACACAGTCAAAATCTTTAAAAGTGATTTTTGAATTTCTGTAAGCTACTTGGAGATTATTCCCTTCAATAGGCACAAATCTGTTCAGAGGAAAGAACTGGGCTTTGGAAGGGAGAGAGTGTGGCTCATCTCACATTTCTAAATGGTACGCTGCCAGTGCCCCTCAGGCAAAAAGAATCTAATCAGGTTTATTATCTAACAAGGAGGTATCTAATTATCTAATATAGATGATTCTGTATCTAATACAGAATTTATAAATATTTAAGTAGTCGTACCAGCCTCAACACTATAAAACATCAATTTGAGAGGGGTTAGCACTGTTACTTGCACATTTAATGAACAGAAGAGAAATTAACAACATCTTTCTGCTGTGAAATACACTGAACTATTTGTCAATTGTACATAACGAGAAAGCAGAAATAAAAGTATGACAAAGTGCTATTCAAAATCAGTGAAATAAAAATGACCTTAAAATTTTATTGTTAAATATATTTCCTCTATCTTTTTCTTTATCCTATATTCCTCCCCCTATTTCCTTATTTCAAGAATAAAGTCAGAAAGTTCATTTTCTTTATTGACTTTACCCTCTACTTTGAAAAAGCGACTATCACTGCCAGCATAAATACTACAGGGGTTTTAAGACTATCAATCTATTTCACATCAAGAACAAAGCCATTCAGATAAAAATCTAGCAAGCAATTCTATTTTTTCCCACTGAAGACATTTTTATTTTCTGTTTAAGGACCCCTTCTCAGGTCTAAAAATGCTATAGGCTACATTTACGGCAAGAGAAAATGAGTATAATCCCACGCAAATTTTCTAATAGCCCTTCCGTTAGCCTTGTTACGTGACCTCTTAAGAATACTCATTCTTTTTCATTTCAATATATGTTTCCAAAATTAATTCATTATATATTAATTGCCATCCATTAGACTTTCATAATAGTATACCAAGAATGAAAATGTTGATCTTCATATTTTGACATTTTTTTCAAGTTAATTCTTGATTCCAGAGGAAGAGTCTTTTTTTATGATGTTAATTGCATTAAAATAAGTTTGATGTGAGTGTATATATGTTCAATTACATATGTACTGAGGATCTATGTGATGTGTAAGAAGAATATTATACACATCATTTCATTCAATTTTCACAACATTTTGAAACAGATACTTTGTTCCTACTAAAGGGATGGGAGAAATGAGGTACAAAGTCCCTCTGTTAGTAGGTGGTTGAGCTTGGATTCCAGGACAGGTGGATTACTCTCTTTCTACTATGCACTCTTATAAGGTTGGCTTGTTCTAGTGGAAATTTACACATCTCATATAGACACAGCAAAAAATATTATGTGTGAAGTGCAGTGCTACTTGATGGCGAGAAGTAGAAAATAGTTGACTTCTATCCATTATTTCCAAAGCAGATGTGCAGCTAAATTAAAAATCCATTACCGGCATGGTATATTCACTTTCACATGGAAAGATATTGACCATTAGTAAAGATAAATAATTTACCTGAGATTCCCTTGAGCACTCAATGTCAGGGAAAATTTATAACTAATATGTTGAGAGTTGCTCGGAGTACTGAATTGCAAATAATCCTCTATTTACAGGCCATTTTACCTGTCTTTTGTGAGACTAACAGTAATTATTTTAAAAACAAATCTAAATAATTCCCTTTTGGTGATCTCACTTAGTCCATCTTTCTTCTTTTTTGGTAAATCACTAAAATCTGAGTTCATAGTTCATAAATGAGGAGGCATCAATATCTGTGGTCCTAAGAATGTGCTTATTCCTTTTTTCATGGTTCTCATCAGTCTCTTTTTGAGGACGGCTCAGTCACTCAATGCTTAAAATGGCTAGGTGACCATTTTAAACGTTTCACCATGGGTCTTAGAGAGGATGTCATCTCAAATGATCTATGGGCTATGAGCCTATTCCTATTACTCACTCCTTAGCTAGTGAGGGGAACCAGGAGGGTGTTCCCTCTCAGGAGCTTTATAGACAATGTAGCTTCAGTGTATTTCTTTATAAAATGTAGAGGCAACTAGGAGGAAGGCCCAATGGAAGCACACTCCTTTGATATGGTGCTTGACAAACGCATTTTAGAAAACCTAAGCGAACTGAGCAAGTGGCTGTGGGCTAGAATACAAGATGCAGGTGGGGTAAAAATAAAACTACAGATGGTTTATAAAGGTGACTCATCCTTCCCCCACCCCAACTCCTTTAGTTTTCTTTTCTTTCTTTTTATAAAACATTTTGATTGTGACATTTCCACTAAAAGAGCCCTATCTCTAAATTCTTCTAGTCAAGGCAAGAAGGTAATACCACGGGAAATCCATTTCTACAGTCTCTTCTCATTGCCATATCTGATTTTAAAGATATTTTTCTAACGTGGAAATATTTGCATGGATCTCCCCCACCCCCCAAACATACATTTTATACCCCCCAGAAGCAAACTTTTCCTGAAAATGAGATAAACAGATCACACGCTGAAATAAACAAATACACTGCACCAGAATATCATACTTGCCTTCTGTCACTTAAAACACATCCAGGGGACACAAGCAAAGCACATCCCCTGCACATGCGGCTGGCCTTCTCTACACAGGCCTGGTGGGTTGTTGGAATATCCGGTAATTAGTTTTACATGAAACTTTACTTACAGAATTGGCCTGCATATATACAGTCAACACTGTCTCTGCCGAATTAGAGACGACACATTTCACTCTATGAACAGGACACAGTCTCCACTCACTGGATGTTTGGGGTCAGGGAGGAGTAACCTGAACCTCCTCTGGCTTTGATGTTTGGAGTTGAACATCTGCACTGCTCATCGAAGCCCTCCGTGCTTCAGTTCCCCCTGTGTTCCATCCCCCCGCCCATGGTTCTCGCCCCCCAAGCCGTTCTCCGGAGTCCCTTTCTGGGCCGGCGGGACACGTGGACGGAGCGGGCCTCGGCCGCGTCTGTTCCGGCCAGGTTTGACTTTGCTCGCGCAGCGCCCGCGCAGCCCGCCAGGGGGACCCCGGCCCGCCGGGCTGCATCTGAGCAGAAAGCGTTCGAGGGGCGTGGAGCCAGGGTCCTGCGGCGCCTGCTCCGGGAACACCCCGAGTCGGCTGGAGCTCCCCAGCCGCTCCGGAGAACTGGGGGAGCCGGGTCCCCGGCTCTGGAACCCGTGGTCCCGCGGTAGCGAGAGGCAGGCCCCGCGGGTGGGTGTGTCCGTTTCCGCACGCCGGCCTTACAGCCCGGGAAGAGCGCCTGGAAGCGGGTACTTTGTTCCCAAAGATGGGTTTTGTCTACGGGTGATTCGGGCTCTCGAAGTGCAACTTTGTGGCCGGGGCGCGGATCAGCGGGCCTGGGCTCCTGCAGAGGGA
This sequence comes from Mandrillus leucophaeus, assembly GCF_000951045.1. NCBI lineage: Eukaryota > Metazoa > Chordata > Mammalia > Primates > Cercopithecidae > Mandrillus > Mandrillus leucophaeus. The sequence goes on from NW_012105942.1 coordinate 495,336, forward strand.
GGAGCGGATCCTGTCTGCGTCCTCCAGGAGAGGGTGGCAGGACTGGGGTTTCCCACAGGTTTTGGGGCGGCGGCAAGATTGGCACCGTACGGGGTCGCAGGCGCACAGCGACGCCCCTGGAAGCCCGCCCCGGCCCCCGCCCCCAACCCGCCTCTTCGGGGCTTTGTGGTGTGAGGTTTGGGTCTGGGATCCATCTGGAGCCCAGCAGAAAACTTTTCCCTTCCCATCCCCGGTCTCTTTTGTCTTTCTTGGACACGGTGGCGGCGCCGCCTGAGCGGCGACTCCCTCTCCCCTGCCCGGCTCGCTGCGCCTGGTGCCCTCCGAGGGCAGGCGCGCCTGCACTCTGCGCCCGGATGGCGGAGGCCCTCTGTGAGCACCGGCAGCAGCGCGTCCCATGCCCGGAGGCCGCCGGTGCCCCCCCAGCGCGGGCATAGGGGCGCCCCCACCCTCCGCCCGCTTGCACCCCTTGCCGCCCGCCCCCTCGCCTGACTCATCCGTCCGCGGTGGCCGCCCGAGCCCTGGGATGGGGAGGGAGACCGCGGCTGCCCACGGCGGCCGAGATTCCCGCTGACGCCCCCGACCCCGCCGCCTTCTTCGTCCGCCTCCAGAGGCGCCCGACGTCCCGACAGCTCCTGGAGTGAGACCAGGACTGCGAACCGGGAGAGGCGACCCGACCCCCAGGGCCCGGTGCTCAGGACAGGTGAGGGGAAGGAAAGGGTGCTGCCGCAAGTGGGGAGGTGGGTGGGCGGCCACCGCAGCTGAAACCGGGCACTTCTTCAGCCCCCCGCCCTCCTCTCCGCTGCAGCCTCCAGAGTTAGGTAAACGCTGTCTCTCCTAAAGTTTGGGAAACAAACCAAGTCCGCCACCGGGTCGGGACTCCCCAGTGCCCGGAGCGCGAGAGAAGCTGTGCGGGGCAGCCTCTAAGAACCCGGAGTACTGGAGGGCCTGGCTGGGTTTCTCCAAGCAACACCCTCCTTTGTCTCGGTTCCTGAGAGTCAGCATTCTCTGTAATGTCCACAGCGTTAATTTGTGATTGAGCAAAGTATGGTCAGGGTTTCCTAAAGCAGTATTTGGATGCGGCAGAATCTATACGGGCAAAATGGAGAGGCAAAGCAATTATTTGCAAAATTCAGCACTACTCTTCTCCCTGTAGTCTTGTCTGTAAGAGAAAGGACTGAAGGCTTCTAAGATTTGCTTCATTAACCATTCTTTTGCTATAAATTGTTCAAGCCAACACTTCATGTTGTGTAGGCGCAAGCTCTCTGTATTTACTGGTTTGATTTAGAGAAATGTGTGCGTGTGTTTGTGTGTGTGTGTGTGTTTTTTTTAATGTAACAATTCATTGTTCAGTATCAGGCATTGGTAATGTCAGAGAGAAAGGCAGCATATACATGTAATTGACTAATTGTAATCAGCCCCCGTCCACCTTAGTCTGGTGTATTTAAAAACTAAATATGTTGGACTAAAGTGTCTCTTGCCTTGTCTCTTCTGAATACCTTCAGAAGTAGTTATGGACAACTGCATAGAAAACATTTCAAGAATTGATAATTATTCTTGTTTGTGAGAAAGAATATTGAATTCTTGGTTTTGCAATCAACCCAAGTTCAGAGGCACACTTTCTATAGGGCTGTATGCATAAATATTACCAGAGGTTGTGAAAGCTATTTACTTTGTCATTTCTTGAATCATGGAAACACTTACAAAAAGACCTTCGGTTTGTTATTTGGCTACTGATACTAGAAAACATTATCATTTTGTGAAAAGTAGACTTAATTGTGAAACTTTTAAAACCTTACTTTATTTTCCCACTGTTTACCTACACAGAAGCATGTGGTTGTAGTTTCATTCTTTTTAAACACCTCAAGTGAAGAATAGAAGTCCTTCTAAACAGAAAATAATGCTTCCATTAACTGGAAACTGTAGTTAAATGCTTTGACAATTTAACATTATGATTTTTTAACTGTAAAACATACACACTGAGAATGATTTTTAATCAAGTCCTACTAGATAGCTCATAATTATGAGATACTTTAGCTATAATTTGTAACCCTGGTTATAATTAGCTTTGTCTCTAGGCTGGGAAAGCCTTCAGTAGAGTTGTGTGGGAAGTCCCTGTATGTAATTTCCAGCCAGTTAGCATAGAAAGGATTCACCTGTTGCCTTTGAGGCAGGTCTAGGTCAATGTGTATAGTGTCTAAAGACACGCATAATCAGAAGGGATTCTTCAGGAAAGATTATTGTAAAGAGGGATGGCTGTACTTGTTATTTTAACTTAGTGGAATTTTTTGTGAAGCTTTTGAATACTCCAAGAGTTAGATTGCTATATTTGGACTTGTGTAGCTTCAGAATTTTGACAATAGCTCATTGGACAGAAAAGGATAACTACTGACATATAGAGGGAGCAGATCTGAACTGATTGGTTAAATACTCTACTTCTCATGATGACTCTTAGCATAAAGGAAAGAAATTCATATTTAGCTTAGAAAGATAGATAAGAACAAAGATAAAAGCAAATGTCACCTTTTACATTTCTTAAGCAAAATTAGTAGAGGATAAAAAATAAGCCCTTGTAGTCATACACATTACTTATCAAATAGAGGGTAGAATTTAAAAGAGGAAAAATAACTTGTGTAGTGACAGAAAACTAAACCTGCAATGAGATGGACCTCATGTTCTTAAGGAATGTATATCTGATTTACGGTTTTATCAAGCAGATCCACTTGTTCCTGGACTTACACTATGTTTTGTCTGCTGAGATCTGATATGTGCTCAAAACCTCAGAAAACATCAGTGAGTGCTTGTTGTGGTGTCATCCTAGCTACCCCTCCAGGCCTTTTCTATGGGCTTATAGGCTGATGGAGAGGGGACTGATAAATATACCACAGATCACTTGGCAGCTGAGGTGGTCTGAGAGCAGCAGGGGACCAGTGCAGACTGGGAAGCAGTATAGTGTGTTGCAAAGGGACCTGGATGGGGAGTTGTCATCTTGACTGAATCACTGATTAGGTGGCTGTGGATACGTGGGTGAGTTCCTCTACCTTTTTGGTTCTTGGTGCCCTTATCTGCAGAATGAGGGCTTTGGACTGGCGATCTTTATGTTCTCTTTTAAAAATGCCGCAAGGCAAATTCTGGCAGAATTAAAGAGAGACAGAAATCAGTGTGTGTGTGTAGGAGGGTGGTTTGTACGGTTTTGGTCAAAGGAAGCCAGGCCGGAGGGTCTTGCTAGTTGTATTGAATGGGAAATGGCAAAGAGAAGTAAAAGATGTCTGGTCTGGGACATCTGGCCTAACATTGATTATGTGAATTGAAAATACATAATAAAATAATAAAAATACCAACTTTCAGTTAGTACTGGGTGGTTTTCCATGAATTTTCACAAATGATGGCGATTGATTTTCATGACAACCCTCAGAAGTAATTAGAGCAGAAAGGTGATGAAGCCGGGACTACTACTGCAAAGCACATCTGCACCAGGATGCGCCACTGCCTTTCTGCAGGATTTGTAGAGATAGGAGAAGCTAAAGCTCACTTTGGAAACCCTGAGTACACAGGGGAGAGACGTAAGGTTAGGGTCAGATTTTAAGTGAAGTTGAATTTCTGAGTAAGAATTTAGGTTACATTCTGGAACACAGAAGTCTCCAATTATGAGCTCAGGACTTCCTGAAATGCCTTGAATTCTGATTATTGATGTTTAATCTGACTGCTCTTGTTCTGTGCCCGCTCCTCCCCTAAGGTCCCCTCTTCTCCAGCAGGAATTCTGGGGGTTTGACTACCACAGAGTAATTGATAGGACTCTTCCAAGAGCTTTTAGTGATGCTGGAAAAAGGAAATCTATGTATTTCATATAAAGGCGAGGATTCTGGGGCCACTGTATCACTAACTGATCGGGTGTGTTCTGCAAGTTGTGCTTTGGAAACTTTGTCACCAGAGGTGAAATTACACAGAAGGCATAGAAATCTAGCAAGCTGTAAGATGAGCATCTGTACATTCCTTCCTATAGAGCCCTAATCACTCTGCCCTGAGCATGAAGTACACCAAGGGGGGACAAGTCCCCGCTTACCACACCACTCTGTTCACTACCCCACTCTGTGTTCATGTAGAAGGGAGTTACTCAGGATTCATTTGCTTGCATGTGTGAATATTTAACTAGGTAAAGCAAGAAAGGACTTATTGGCTCATGTGACCAGAAAGTCCTTGCTTCTCTCTGGGTCAGCTATAGTCTGAGGCACTCTTTTTCTGAGTATGGAGAAAGATGACTGTGGGTAGTTCTAAACCCACATTCCTGGGCTTTTCATCTATGAGAAAAAGAGGTCCTTTCTCTTCCAGGTCCCATTTTTATAAATCTCCTTGAAGGTCTCTGACTGGCCCTGATCAGTGGTAATTGAATTGGTCTCTGCGTCTAGCAGAGAGTGCTACTCTGATTGCATTGGACTAAATCGTGTGCCCAACCCTGTGTATATGTGGTTCTGGTGCTGGGATGAGGAGGAGAAGGCTGGTTGGGCACTATGATAGGCAGTTCTGTCAAGATTACATAGAGGTGTGGTTCTCCCCAAAAAATAATGCTGCCAATCAAAAACAATGTGTCTATTATTGGGAATAATTCCTTCTTTTTTGGGACAGCCCTCTGCACAATGATCTGGAGTTTGCACATGGAAGCATCTCAGATGCCAAGACTATGCATATCCCAAAAGTGGGACCTTTCTCCCAAGCAAGGTATAGCCCAGTTATGAAATAATGCCCTCATATTTAAACTTTATTAAAAGGAGGATTGTTTCCAGAATACTATTGAATGGGAAGCCACCATTTATTCATATCTATGTACTTCTAGCAAATATCCCTGTGTCTTATTTCCAGCCCAGAGATTTTGTTTCCAAAAGCCCTGCCCATCTAGTGATGATGAAATTGGAGACCCCCTACTTTGGCCATTGTAGAGCCAGTGAAAATTTGAACAGGGAGCTGAAGTGATTAACACAGGACTATTGTTTATGCAAATTCATTGGGTTGTTGGAAATGGGCAGAGGGGAGTGGCAGGCATAGATTAGGATTATCATTTAGGAGGCATAAGATGATAGGTTTCCAATTAGAGTATTGTCAGCAAGAATTTGTGAGCAATATTATGAAGTTCTTGTGAGGTTATATCGCAGGGTGAAGGAGAATCTCTGTTGACAGAAGCATTTGTGCAATGAAATAGACCAGGAGGATGTAGACTAGGAAGTCAGCCTGGGCCAGTAGGTGAAATGGCTGTGCATGGTAGATAGGTTAATAGCAAATGGATTGTGTAGACAGGAGGCCTATAGTCACCATGAGTGCTAGGGGCATGCATAGAACTGACATTTACCGAGGATCTACTTAGTATGGTAGGTTCACGTTACATACTTTAAAGTTATTATATTAATGTTATAGAAATCTCACAATAGCCCTCCAATGAGAGAAAACTCAAAGTCAGGGAGGTAAATAACTTACTGAAGGTTATGAGGCCATTGGACAGTACAGCTGAAAATCAAATCCTGGCAGTCAGACATCAAAGCCTTGCTTTAACCACTATGCAAAACTACCTCTCAGTCTCAAGGTCAAATTCACTGTATCAGGCCACACTGAAGGACCAGCTAAAGGTTGGCCCTTCTGATAGGAAATGAGAGTACCAGAATTCCAGGTCAAATAGAAGGCACAGAACAGAAGTTATTAGGGTGAAAGCACGTGGCATTCATGTTCAGAGCCTACCTGGACAAGAATGTCAAGGTAAGAAATTCTTGGAAAGGAAAGAATATCACATGCATCGATTCTGGGTTTAGGGTTTGGGGTATAGCAAGGAAAGGGAATGGGAGAATTATCAGGAAGTCGAACAGATGGGCAGATCAATAGAACAACTGGGGTTTGATTGTTGACCTGAGAACAGGAACTCTACCATCTGCCATGGCTTTAAATATCCTTCCTGGTGTAAGTCGATAAGAATATGGAATGGGCAGCTCCTCAGAGGGAGACAGGATTTTATTAGTTGTCAGGCACTGTCAGGGAAAGGAGCTAACATTTGTAAGGCCATGTGCCTTAGATACGTAATCTCACTAAATCTTCATTATAAGTTCCAGAAGGGTAAATATTATGCCTCCCCTCCACCACCACTTTTCTTGAGCCAGGAAATGGAGACTCAGAAGGTTAAGTGACTGGCCTAGGCTCCTGGAGCCAGACTGGAAAGTGAAAGAGCTGGCATGGAACCCAGATCTGTTGGAATCCAGACCTCTTCCTGGATCTTCAGGGAATCATCCTGGTGCTAGCAGGACAAGGTCAATATCAAGTCTGAGACATGGAAATAGGGAAATCAGCAGGGGCATATAGTTGTGAAGGAAGACAGTAAGCTAACTTTTAGACATCTGTGAGATAAGAGCAGACTGTCTGAAGAGAATTGTCCAGCAGGATTATATCCAGCTTTGGCAGAAAACTTAATAATCTAGGAGGTTTTTTCCCCCTCAGTACAGGATCTCTATCATTATGCAGGGTAGATACGTCAGCGAGTCAGATGTTTGGAAGGCTTAATTTAAGTCACTGATTTCAGTTCAAGAGAAGGGACCTCTGCCAGCTGCCATGGCCTGAATTTACCTTTATACATACAGATACTCTGCCCTGAAATATGAAAAATTAAGAAGTAGATACATATAGAGAGGGAGAGAGGACACTCGCTAGCACATGCTGAATGTAGTAGGTTCATGAAACACACTCTAGTTATAAAGCTGTGTACTTGAGGATGCTCTAAATAAAATGAGTTACTAGTAGAATGTGAGTGACATCATATCGTTCCCCAACAAATACAAAGTCAAATTTGTATCTGCTTAGGTGTGTGACTGATGTGTGTGCAATCAACTGTGTATATATGTACGACAAGAGGAAGGGGAATGAGACAGTGTATAAAAATAGAAGTATTTATGAGAACCTTGTAGCCTATTTGGAGAGGTAAAACAACTATGTATATAACTTTTAGAACAACTCAATAGAATAATATGTAAACAAATGATTACGATGCTTTGAAATAAAGCTGGTAGAGATATGGAAGGAATATTAGAGGCTCATGACACGAAAGCAATGCTGAATAAGAGTAGGCTCTTTCTTGTAAATAGTGAGCTAATCACAGAGGTGCTGATAGATTAGCAACTGCTGGGGAGAAAAAAAAATATTTTCCTTTTGAGAGTCAACATCTTTGGGCTTAAATACAGGATGAATCCAAAGAATCTCAGTACTGTCTCTAAGCTGAAGTTGGCATAGGAGAGATACAAATTTTGTTTCCCTTGGCAAAGTCAGTCAGATCGAGTTAGTGAACATACATGTGGAAGTATTTGTCATAAAATGGAGTTAGCATTTCTGAAGAGATGTTATATTTTCTAATCATGAAGGCGATACACACTCCCAATAAAAACCTTGGGAAATACATTAAGTGTAAAAAGTCAGGGAGAAAATTTGCCTGTAATCCTGTGACCCAAAGGCACTCGTAACATTCTGGCATTTTCTTTCTCCTTATTTTTAATGATTTTTTCCATATTGCTTAATAGCGTATTACAACCTACTCTGTTTGCTTAATCTTATGTCTTAAATATTTTCCAACTTCTAGGCAAGCTTTATTAATGTCAGTATAATATTGGATTATGTGGACATATCATAATTTATTAACTAGTCCCTTAAAATTGGACTTTTAGGCCATTTCCAAATATTTGGTATTATAAATGGCACTTTGATGACTCTTTCTTCAAATTTCAGATTCTCTTTTTAGTGCATAAGGGTTATAAATGCATTTATATTCCATTTTATATATGTTTATCAGATTACTTCTTTAAAAAAGATTCATGGAACGATAATTCCTGGGTCAAAGGGTATGAAAATTTCAGGCTCTTGATACTTAATGCCAAACTGATTTGCAAATAACTGAAGTTATGACTGACAGTGCATGGAACTACCCTCCACATGCTCTCACTAGGTGGTTGTTTTTATTTTTAAATTTTAAAAAGGTACCATTTTGAAAAAAGGAATAGTTTATGCTAACTGCTGATTTTGTTCCTTTGTTACCCAAATCTCCCTTTTAGAATGTAGACTGTGTGAGATATTGTGATTCATTTCACTGTTTAAAATTTACTTATAAGTGTTTCTGAACATGCAGATAGGGGCCCATGACAGAAAAAAGTAGCTTGTGAATGATTTTTTGAAAGCCAGTGTTATACACATCCTGTTTGGGGACTCTTCAGACTCTACTGTGGGGCAGCCCATGAGAGAAGTTGATTGATGTAGGTTGAGAGCCCCTTTTTGCAGAGCTAAACCCCGGACAGCCCCATCTCTGTAGCTTTGGATATTAGATCCTAGTAGTCATGGAGTGTTCTAACTGCGCTTTTCACTGGGGCTGTAACCCAAGTGAAAGTAGGCCTGTATCTGTTTTGTCCATGGCTATATCCTCAGCAGGTGACCTTAGACCAAGTTTTGCTGGGAGGTGGAATCTGAAATGCCTGAGTTTGTTTATTTTATTTATTTATTTATTTATTTATTTATTTATTTATTTATTTATTTTCAGACCGAGTGTCGCTCTGTCACCAGTCAGGCTGGAGTGCAGTGGCATGATCTCAGCATACTGCAATCTCCACCTCCCAGGTTCAAGTGATTTTCCTCCCTCAGCCTCCCGAGTAGCTGGGATTACAGGGGTACACCACCACGCCAGGCTAATTTTGTTGTTGTTGTTGTTATTTTTAGTAGAGATGGAGTTTCACCATGTTGACCAGGCTCGTCTCGAACTCCTGACCTCAGGTAATCCACCTGCCTCAACCTCCCAAAGTGCTGGGATTATAGGCATGAGCCACCTCACCCAGCCATGAAAATGCTTGAGATTTTTCCCCTAGAAAACTTCCGTAATGTTAGTCACTGATTGCCCAGAAACAAAGTTCCTGAATTTTGAAACTTCTGGTTTTACTCTCCTTTCCAAACAAAATTCAACCACATCACAGTACCTAGTTTTATGGCAATGAACTTTGACTTATTCCAGAAGAGGAATTTGGATCTTACACATACCTCTGCGGGGTATTTTATTGTCTAAAAACACTTATTGAGAGTAAAGAGAACTATTAAACTTACTGTAGCAGTCGATTTGAGGTGGTTTTTGAGTGCCAGTTTCAATTTTTCCACAACTACTATATTCCTACAAAAATAATTTACAACTAAAATAAAAAAAGTTTTGGTTTTCTTCTAAAAGTTGAAGGATATTATTATATTGTAATAACTCTATTCTCCTTTACGGATCTCAGTCAATAATTTTGAACAAAACAATTTTTGTTCATTTGTTCAACAAATGATAATTTAGGGAGATTCATTCAGTAGGTGCTGTTAAATTATATTTGTGACTCATTTTGTCAAATGTGAGACAGAGCTTCTTACACAACAATAACACAAAACACTGTGTAGGAATTCATGCCTTATACATTTGTTTACTTATAAGACACATAAAAGCTCTTATGACATGCATTAAAAAGTAAACTTGGCTCAGGAGAAAGTTTATTAATTAATAAAGGATTCATTAAATATTTGTGCTGCCAGCTGGGGATCCAATAATGACCAAAACAAAAAGTTATGGAGGAGCTTACATTGTAAATGGAGGAGACAAACAGGAAACATATAAATGAGCAAGGCAACTTCTGGCAGTCAAAAGTGCTGTAAGGAAAGTAAAGAATCTGATGTCATAGAGAGTGCATGGGCTCATTTAGATCAGCTGGTCAAGGAAGACCTCCCTCATTTGAGGCATTTGAACTAGAACCTGTGAGAGAATAAGGAGCCAGCCTCACATATCTGGGGAGGGGGCACTGGAGTAGGTTTTATACTCAGTGCACTGGAAAGCCATGAGAAGGTTGCTCTTTTGGAGCATGATGTTTGAGGTCACTTATTAAAAATGAGTGTTGAGATGAAGAATGTGAAGTATTACTTCACTGTAATGATGATATTGGTATTGGGAGCAAAAACAACGCTCACATTAGAGACTATATGTAGTTATGGTCAAGATATATCATGTATCACTATATGGTTAAAGACATTTCATATACAGTATGTCTACCTACAAAGGGGTTTTAATATAAATATAACATGTAAATAGATTTAATAAATATATAAATGTAACTAAATATAAATAGCAATTTCAAAAGAATATATAGAGCTTAGTAAGTCCACCACAGAGTTTTTGTTATTTGAAACTTGTGTTCTTTAACTGAGCCTAGCATATTGACTTGCACATTATATGCATATGACAAATGTTACTGAATTAACCATATGGAATATTTTACTTGTAAGAAAAAAATTAACCTAGGATATAAAAATCATGTTAATTAATTAATTAATTTTCACATTTAATTATCACATTAAATAATTATCACATTCAATTAATTAATTAATTATTTTTTGAGACAGGGTCTCACTCTGTCGCCCAGGCTGGAGTGCAGTGATGTGATTTTGACTCACTGCAACCTCTACCTCCTGGGTTCAAGCGATTCTTGTGCTGGGACTCCACAAGTAGCCTCCCAAGTAGCTGGAACTACAGGCACACATCACCATGCCTGGCTAATTTTTGTATTTTTAGTAAAGATGAGGTTTCACCATGTTGGCCAGGCTCGTCTTGACCTCCTGACCTCAAGCAATCCACCTGTCCTTGGCCTCACAAAGTGCTGGGATTACAGGTGTGAGCCACTGCACTCAGGAAAATCACACAAAACAGTGTTTTTATGAAAATACTAAGCCTTTTCTTTGAAAAAAAAAGGATAATATGTTCTTTGTACTCTAAATATTAACAGTAATTTTAAATTGTATTCAAAATGCTAAAATTGAAATATTGAAAAATAAAAAATACACAAGTATAATCATCTTCCTCACATACTTTTTTTTTCTCCCTGGTTAAGTAGAAATATCTGGAAAGTCCACATTTTATATAAAGATTTTATTAATATCACTTGGTCTTATCACACTTTACTTGACTTGTGGAAATTCCTTATTTATTTTGTGAGTCTCCCAATTCTCAAACTAACCTCCATTCAGAACTTTTCATGCATAATTGAATATAAGACAATAATAACATATAACTAATGATGCTTGTTAATGAATATTTAGCTCAGTGTCTTCTGGGAGATCTATCCAAATATACTTATTAAGTCATCTGACATTTATTGTGTGCATAGTAAGTGCTGGCCATTGTGTTCTATGCTAAGAGCATAACAAGCTTTTCTCAAGAAACTCACAGACTAGAGAGCCATTGCGTAATACTCTAAGTACTTAGCACAAGGGAAAGAGTTTTGCAGTAAGATGCTATGTGGTACTCCCTGAGTCTACATTGGGGTGGCAGTAATGAGGAGTGAGATTGTGAATTAATTCAGGAATTCCTTTAGTCTGGTATTTGGTTAAGTGATTTGAAAAGACAGATTACAAAAAAGAAGTCACAGATAAAAAGGCAGTACATGCCATCCATCTCCAACTAACAAGGCCACCTGCACCGTAATTCTCGTTTCTAGAGATATCACCCTAGGGATTCCCTGTTCTCCTGCCCCAACTGCCACAATCTCATCTGTTTATTTGGCAGGAGACCTATCTGGCTGCAGGCCTCTGGGACTTATTCCTACCTAGAGCCCCATCAACCCAGCCCTCCCTTCTTTATCCTCCTGCATGTGGGGCTACATATTGACCCTTTGGCTTCAGAGTACAGTAACCTAAGCTGTTCCTCCAAGTCCTCCTGCAGTTTTGGATTGGAAGAGGCCTCAATCCTGCTGCTTTCATTTCCAGTAGAGCCTCACTCATTTATTCTTTTATTTATTCATTCAATAAATATTTTCTGAGTACTTACGATGTACTATTTTAGGCACTGGAAATGTAATCGGAAACAAAACAGAGTTCCTGTCTTTATGAGCCTTATATTCCAGCTGGGGAAGACAGACAGTACATGTATAATTTGTTGTGACAAATAGTAAGAAGAAAAATAAAGCAGAGCCCAGGGACTAAAAACCATTAGGATGGGGTTAGAGTAGCATGGCCAAGGAAGGCGTCTCTGATAAGGTCTGACATTTGAGCAGAGACCTGAATGATGTGAGGGAAGAGATCATTAGAATATCTGGTGAAGGAGTGCGCTGCGCTGCGGGAGGAATAGAAAGTGCAAAGGCCATGAGGAGTCAGTGTGGAGGGTGGGAGTTGGCTTGGACTGTGTGAGTAGCATTAGCATAGATTAGAACAAAGCAGGGGCTCACAGAGGCTGTTGGGGTCACAAGGAAACTTTGGACTTTACTCTGAGTTGTATGGGAAGTATCTGCTAGGAAGCTAACCTTTATCAATATAACTTTCATGTGACCACATGATTTCTAAGAATATTTAATTAGAGTTCAGGCCCATCAGTGGGGGTTTTGTTGGGCCTAACCCTCACTTTGATTACTAGTCTCAGAAGAAATATTCAGTGAGTAAAATCCCAGGTGTCTGTGTCAGTTATAGGCCTGCCTGATGGGGCCTGAACTCAAATTCAATGTTCTTAGAAATCATGTGGTCATGTGAAAGTGATATTAATAAAGATCTTGGTCAGGCATGGTGACTCACGCCTGTAATCCCAGCACTTTGGGAGGCCGAGGCGGGCAGATCACGAGGTCAGGAGATCGAAACCATCCTGGCTAACATGGTGAAACCCCATCTCTGCTAAAAATACAAGAAATTAGCCAGGCATGGTGGATTATGCCTGTAATCCCATATACTCAGGAGGCTGAGGCAGAGAATCACTTGAACCTGGGAGGCGGATGTTGCAGTGAGCCAAGATCGCGCCACTGCACTCCAGCCTGGATGACAGAGTGAGGCTCTGTCTCAAAAAAAAATAAAAAATAAAAAATAAAAAAAAGATCTTGAGTAAGAATAGCCCAGAGAATTCCCAAGCCTAGGGAGAGATATTTTACTTTGGATGGCATCTTAGTTTATTTCATGCTTCTGTAACATGAATATCACAGACAGGGTAATTCAAAAAGAAAAGAAAAGAAATGTATTTATCAAGTTCTGAAGGCTGGGTTAGTAGAGTGCTGGCAATATCAGTGTGCTGGCAACTGGTGAAGGCCTTCTTGCTGCGTTATCTCATGGCAGAAGGACGAGAGCATATGGGGGTTCAACTCATTCTTTTAATGAAGAAACCATTCCTATAATAACTAACCCACTCCTTCCATAATGGCATCAATCCATCTATGAGGGCAGAGGACTCGTGGCCTAATCACTTCTCAGAGATTCCACCTCCAACACTTTTGAATTGGAGATTAAGTTTTTAACACATGAAGTTTGGGGGACACATTCAAACCACAGGAGGTGTGAACAAAATTTTGTTGTTGATTGAGAGCTGTGTGGAGAATTTTTCAGACAACACTGTGTTAAATTGGAAAAAATTACAATTTAGAAAAGGGGGAGACTTTCCTTCTCATAAAGGGTTACAGCCTGTGGGGTGGCCATTCTGACAGACTGGGAAGCATAGCTTCTAGCCAGAAGCCAGAAACAGATACTTAGAGGGAGGAACAAAAGGAACAGGAATTTATGCTGAATGTGGTGGCCAAATGAGCATATTCAATAAGCCATAGGAGAGTCATAAATATTAACGAAGGGAGAAATGTGCGCATGCGCAATTGAGCTTCATGCCTCTCCATGGGTCCCACCTACAAAAAATGGTGGGGTTAACACGATCTGTGGATGGATGGACTTTTCCACCCTCCAATGTCAAACAGTGAAGCAGAGGATACAAAAACCCTTACTACGCATTCTGCGTAGACTGGCCAGAACCAGTCGGTGTGACTAGTTAGGACATGAGTTCAGTATGGGGCACACTAAATTTGAGATGCCTGTGAGACATCTTAGGGGAAAGAGCACAGATGGGACAGATGGGGCAGGAGTTCAGACAGACAGATGGGGCTGGTGCTCAGATGAGAAATATGGAATGGAGACTTAAATTTAAGGATCGTTAGTATGTAGTTGATAAATAAAGCTATGGAAAGAATAGAGATTGAGAAAAGAAGGAGGCTTAGGAACAAGCTTTGGGAATTTCTACATTTCAGGATGTATAGAGAGCATGCCGAAAAGTAGCAGCCTTAGTAGTAGGAGAAAAGCTGGGGTGTGCTACTGCTGATGAAAGCTACATGATATTCGCAATAAAGCTTTGTTCGCACATGGTCCTTTCTGAAGCCCTTTTTGAATATTTGGGTGCAGTTTCTTCAGTTTAATCTACAAGTGCAACTCCGATGTAGTATAACCTTCAAATTTTTGAGTGAAATGGCATTACAAGTTACTGAAAAGCTTTTTTTTTTTTTTTGAATTTCATGTCGTAGTTGTTGGTACTATTAGAACAGGATAGACATAGTCACACCTTCACAATAAAATAATGATAGAATAGTGCATCTGAAGGTCAATTTCATGATCATGCTGATGACTAATATATTCTTACTGTCAACTCCATTGCTGCCTTCCAGTTTAGTAGGCCGTTATACTTTTTTTAAGCATCTGTAGGCTTACTACTAGGTGATATATTATTTTTGTTATAGATGTTTTTAAAGCCACAAATAGAAGTTTAAGCTATTTGCCAGGACACTATAAGGAAAGCATAAAATTTAGAAAAGAAGTGATTGAATAGCTATCAGAAGACTCTGAGGGCTACCCTGGCTTTTATTATGAATGCATTTTAGCTCATTAAAATTGACGAGAAAAGACAACTTTTATTGGAGGTTTCATTTAGCCTTCCCATTTGGGAGCTTATCTTGGCCCATTCTGTATGTGATGGTGGACCCTAAGGGAACATCACATCCTTGTTCTTATTTCCCTACAGTGAAATACGTAGTAGAGAGTCACTGGTAGTACATGAAATGAATATGAAAAAATTCAAAATCAGCCTTGTGTGAGCATTGTCCTAAGGTGATTAACTACATTTATTTTATGTTTCTCTAATCTACCAACATAGTCTTTTCATTTTTTTACAATTTTTACACTATTCACAAATTAAGGCTGGGTATGATGGCTCATGCCTGTAATCCCAGCACTTTGGGAGGCCGGGGCAGGAGAAATGTTTGAACCCAGGAATTCGAGGCTGCGGAAAGCTGTGGTCATGCCATTGCACTCCAGCCAGGGAAACAGAGCGAGACCCTGTCTCTAAAAAAATAAAAATTAAGTTTCAGAAGTAATTTTTAAAATGAAGTTATCAAAGCACCTAACAATGCTTAATATACCCATAGTGCTCTCTTAAGTTATGACTTAGAAGTGTAAGGTGAAAACTCTCCTAGACTTTGAGTCATCTGGGAGTTAGTGCAGTGCCATTCAGGGTCTCCTGTTTAATAAGAAGCCTCCAATCAATCCTTTGGCGCCTTTCTCTTCTTATTTGAATGCTTAGAAGGGGAACTTATCAGTGGTCCTATCTGTCCTGGCATAAGTGTCTGTCAGTTATGGATGACCTTTATCAGCAATGTGTCATAAGAAGCAGTGCTAGATATTGCTGGCTGTATTTGATGATCTATCCTCTTGCCTGCCCCTAACCAAAAAAATATAGTTTTGTTTTTTTCAAATCTGCGCCTTTTGGTGAACCATCTCTAAAGATGGCCCGTGAGGGAAGTGGCGCTGTTTTCCTGATGAGAGAGGATGTTTATATTTGTGGAAGTTGACTTCCCCTTGGACACATACATCAGTTGAGAAGTTGTAGAAGAACAAGTATCAGGCTTGGATTACAGTGCTGGAGACTCTAATAATTTTCCTCCCAGTTCAGCGATCAGAGAACGTCCACCATGTTTCTGTGACAACCGCAGAACATTGAGGGCGGTCTCAAAGCTGCCTTGTGCTATGCTGTACAGACAGGATGATATTCTACCCGGACAATGGGAGGCTACCTTTTAGTTGTTGTTGAGATGTGCAAATTAAAAGTTTATGGAAAGACAGTGTCATTTTAAAATTCAAGTCTAGGAACCAGAAAGGTTTCTTTGGTTTTTACCCTTTAGGTCCATAGTTTATCTAGTAGAATTTGAGAAATTGCTGACTGAAGGTTAACATTTGAAAGTCTGGTTAGCCGACATGTCTGCAGTTTCTCTGATCTGTGGCTTCCTCTTCCGTTCACTCCAGAACACACCGCCATCTGGCTGCCTTCCTGAAGTGGCTCTCCTTCAAAGATAGTTTTAAAGATATATATAGTGAACCTTTTATGATCTGGGCTACTTATGATTCACTTGAGACTTTGTTTGGAAGAAAGAATCCCATTGCCAAGGATAATCTGACAATCACAGGAGGATTAGAGCATTACTACCTAAGAGCTATGAAACCTTGCGCAAATTACTTCACCTTGCAGAGCCCCAGTTTAGTGCAGGGCAGCATGACCATCTTAGGAGGTTGGTGGGGGGGCAGTATGAAAGGTCATGTAAGTGAAGATCTGGCACAGTATGTGGCACAAAGTAGACACTGCCCAGTGTTGTTCCCTTCCCTTTTGGCTCGCACTCGCCTCTCTCCATTCCCTCTCACCTGGATACACTTGCCTTGCATGCATGCATGCTCTCCATGAAACAGCTGTTAGCTCTGCCTGGATGGGAAGTCCTTGCTGGGGAGGCATTTTTCATTCTTCTAGACCCACCTTGAATTAGTGCATCTCTTTCATGGAGTCTTCTCTGGCCTGTCTCAGGAGAGTTGGTTGCACCTTCCAGCACTTTCAGGGTGCTTTGCTCATGCCATCAGATGAGCTTGTATGAAATAATAGTGACTGGTCTATCTTCTGTCTCTATCCTAAACCCAGGGCCGTAAGTAGTAGAAGTGGACCTAATGTCTTCAGGACAACAAAAAGAGTTGAGTGGAGCGTGGAACATGAATGATTTTTTTTCCATGATTTTACCACTGGCATTGTTACCAAAAATTAGAGCCCATTTCAGCTCTGTTGATGGAGAATCGAGTGCTTGATTTTTGGGAACTAGTGTATGGATTCAGGGTAATGACTGCAGCCCCACTAAAAGTATCCTCCTTCCTCTGGCCTTCAAGAACTTATCCTTCCATCTTCTTGGGGAAGGGGCAAGGTAGTGGCACGAATCAGGAACATTTGTGTTATGTGTGAAGTCATTTGTCTGTGACCAGGTTCCTTGAGGCACCTGCTTGGGCTTTCCTAGTGACTCTAGATCAGGAAGCAAACCATCTCACCCAAGGAACTGTGTGAGTTCCTTGAGGCCAGGCATGATGTTACACTGTGTTTGTGACTCTTCCTTATGGCCCGTATCTATTTGCTCAGACATTATTAAATTTGTCACATTCTATTGAATTAAGACGGCAGCTGCATGGGATTCATTAGTTGTCTGTGGCATCGGGCAAGACAGTGACACTCAACTGAGGAACACGTCATATCAAACTAAGGGCAATAACTAGCTCAGAAAAAGAGCCACCCTAGGCTTGGAATTTTCCTCTTCCTGATTGCTGGGAAGTCAGCAATGCCATCCTGAAGAGAATGAGACACTGTGAGGTGAGCAGCAAGTTCCAGCATGCCGGCATTCCACAGCAGCCACATGGGGAGTATTCATGACAGGGGATAGTCTGCTCCCATTCTTGGCCTTATTCACTTTGATGTTTTGAAACATTCATGATACCGTCTTAATAAAATTGAAGTTTGGACACTTGAATGCCTGGAGATGGCAAATAATCTGGTTCCCATAGCCATCTTCACTCAGCTGTGTATCCAGATATAGCTTTCTGGGTCTCTGAAAATACTGATCAATAAATTATGAGCTGTTATGATTTAAAAAGCTAGTAAGTATTTTTAGTTT
Source organism: Mandrillus leucophaeus (assembly GCF_000951045.1). Lineage (NCBI taxonomy): Eukaryota > Metazoa > Chordata > Mammalia > Primates > Cercopithecidae > Mandrillus > Mandrillus leucophaeus. The sequence goes on from NW_012105942.1 coordinate 513,107, forward strand.
CCTTTAAATTTTTAGTGTTTTAACAAATCACAGGTGGTTGGCATCGAGGTAAAAATGAATATCAAGACATGGTGAATACTGTCTTCATTATGAGTACAAAAGATTATTTTTTCCCTTTTAAAATTTTTTGAATAATTCTGACAAGTATTAAAACTTTGGAGGCCATGGGACCCAAAGAACTTTGTGGGAATAATTTATTCAAATTATATGAGAAAAGAAGAGGCTGAGAGTGGTGGCTCACACGTGTAATCCCAGCACTTTGGGAGGCTGAGACGGGGGGATCCCTTGAGGTCAGAAGTTTGAGACCAGCCTGGCCAACATGGTGAAACCCCATCTTTACTAAAAATACAAAAAAATTAGCCAGGTGTGGTGGTGCACACCTGTGGTCCCAGCTACTTGGGTGGCTAAGGCATGAGAATTCGCCTGAACCCAGGAAATGGAGGTTGTAGTAAGCTGAGATGCCACCATTGCACTCCAGCCTGGGTGACAAAGTGAGATTCTGTCTCAAAGAAAAAAAAAAAAAGAAAAGAAAAAGAGAAAAGAAGAAATCACTTGTTAAGTACTTTCTCAACATTGTAAGTTGTTTTAGTCTTTTATAAGAAATAAGCTTGCCGTTTGTGAATGCTTTTTGGTAGTTTATTATAAGCATTTATCATGTAACTGAAATTTTTGTAAACATGCCTGTCTAAAGGCTGTATAATGTTCTGCTACCTGTATTTTTATTTTTGTTTTATTTATTTATTTAAAGGTTTTTACTCTGTCACCCAGGCCAGAAAGTAGTGGCATGATCATAGCTCACTGTACCCTCAAACACCTGTGCTCAAGTAATCCTCCTGTCTCAGCCTCCCGAGTAACTGAGACTACAGGTGTATGCCATCACACCCGGTGAATTTTTAATGTTTTGTAGAGATGGGGTCTTGCTGTGTTGCCAAGGCTGGTCCTGAACTCCTGACTGCAAGTGATCCTCCTACCTTAGCCTCCCAAAGTTGTGGAATTATAGGCATGATCCATCTTGCCTGGCCAGAAAATTATTGTTTTTAATTAATAAAAAAAGAAATGTTAATTCTTGTGACACTTCAAACTTTCCTTTGAAGTTTCCTTGATTCAGAAAGGCATAGCATGTTTCCGATATGTGTCATTAGATATTTTGTATTTTCTATCAAGCTTAACCTTTGAAGTGATAGTCAAATCACATTACAGTGAACTGGTCAATGGGTAGATAACGCTCCTATAAAATTTCCTGAAAGAATTTTTTTTTCATTTTCTTTAGAAGTTTGAGGATGTTAGACAGTTTGGGATTGTTTTTGCTTTTCTTCTAATATACAAAAATTTACGTTTGGAGTACATTTATTTATTATCTTTTTGCAAATGGATTTATCTCTATCATAGCATCTCATTCGGTGGCAGAAAGAAACACATGACCATTCAGTCATTTCTAATATATTTTTTTGGATATAAATGTGGAAGAAAGTAGTCAGACAGAAAAAAGTAGAAAGAGGATTTGGCTTGTTGACATTATGCTTCATGCATTTAAATTTGCGACATTGTCAGTTATGGAGCTCACACAATAAAAATTCTTAATTTCTTAGCACACAGAGCCACTGAAAAGGACTGAAGAGAGCCAGGGTTTCCTGGGACACCTGGCTCTGGAGGTGAGCGACAGCAGGGAATGACGTCAGGGAGCTGGGAGACTGATAACCTGGATGGTGACTTTTTATGATGATTTTTGTAATGGGTTTATTCTTCCAGTGAGCTAACAAAGTTTATTGGTGGGACTTTGTCAGGCAATTCTTTCTTTAGCTTGGTTAAATAAACCAGATGTCTTATTTGGATATTTCAAAGTTCCTTGCAATAAGCACTTTTAAATTGAGATAGAGATAGGTCTCTGCTCTGGTGAAACACTCACTGTAAAAATAATTGTATAGGTCATTTTATAGAGTAGGCTGTTTTAGCAAGACTGCTCCTCATTCCTCTCATTCTTTTCTCTCCACACAAATCCCCAAGAGAAAAAGCCCTTAATTAGAAGCTCATTGTCTACAGAAAAAAATAATTTTCTTTGCTCTTCTGTAATTTCAAAATTATATTTGTTCTGCTTGGAATAAAAGGAGGTTTATAACCTTGTAACCTGTAATCTTTCATGCTGTTTTTCTTTTTGAAAACCTTCTCTAAGAGTCTGAGCATTAACCATTTCATGATGCTATGTAATCTCACATTATTTTACATAAACTACAGAAATAATTTGCAGATGAATTTTTAGGGATCACCTTTTGCCCTTTGGCAAAAGGTGCCTTGAAATGCAAAATGAACAGTTGAGAAAATTATCCTTCAGTTGTAGAAGAAAATCCCATGTTTCTGAAATAATGTTGATATCCTGAAGAAAATTGTTTTGTATGTTTGTAAGGGGACTCTTAAACTTGAATTATCTAGGATTTTTCTCTATTCTTTATTTTACTGTGTGTATGTGTCTAGGTGTGTAACTTGGTTTATATAATAACTAACATTCAGTTTTGGGAGAAAATAATCTATTGTATTGAGAGAGCTTTTTGGTTTTCATTCCCTAAGTAATCCCAGCCCCATACCTCTAAGATAAATGATCTCCAATGCAGTAAATCCAGTAGCTTGAACAGGGACCAATCTCATTCACCGATGCTCAGAGGAAGGGTCAGGATACGTAGAAGTATCTTCTGTGTGCAGCACTTGAGTGTTTCAAAGTCTTCTTTGCTAAAAGGGGTAGCCGCTGAGTTTGCTTAGAACAGAGCTGAAAACTGCTGTGGACCAAAATTCTGTTTGTCAGAGCAAACTGTGATTGCTCTAAAGATGCACCTTTTATAAGCTACTCTTAGAGTCACTAAAACAAACTATGTTATTGTCAGCCAAAGACTGGCACGTGGGAATTGAAATTGATTATCTTTTTAGACCACTAGAGAGAATCTAGGGAAGAGATTAGGAAAGCTCTACCCTCTTCATCTTAGATGTCTGGTTTTTCCTTCCACATGGATGCAAAATTGTTCCAATCCTTACCCCTTTCAAACATCAACTTCTAGTGCAGAAAGGAAACCATGGATGTTTAAAAGATACTCTGGGTGATTAGCATTGAGATTCTGTTTTCACCAAAAAATTCCAGCAAACAAACCAAAAAACCCCCAAGAAATAGTAAGAATGTCTTCTCAACAGATAAGAACTTGGAGAATTTTCAAATAAAACAAATTTGCCTTGCATTAACATACTGTTACTTTAAAACTGTGCTCAAAGGTGTATTCCTTTTTCTTCGCCAGCATCATTTAGAAGCTAGATCTTTTTATAAGGCACTCCTGCAGTACTCCCAGGCACTCTTTCATGGAGAACCTATTTCTAAACCTGAAACCTTCCAGTTGTGGTGGAGGCGGTCACACGGTTCATTCATCAATAATCCTTTAATGCTATTGAAGTGAGTGGGCAGAAGAGGGCCTTTAATTATCAATGCTAAGAGGACTTGACCTTTAAGATTCTTTCTAATTCTATCATTTGGTGGCAATATGTGTTTCTTATATGAAGGTGGTAGTGCAAGACACTGAGATGCCTAAATGGAAAGAATGTTTTTTACCTATGTTTATAGTAAAAATAATATAACAGCATTAAAGGCTACTGCAAAATCTCCCATAATTCCTTTGTAGCAGAATGGATATTTTTATTTGGATAGAGTTACTTTCGGTTTTTTTGTTGTTGTTGTTTTGTTTGTTTGTTTTCGTTTTTTTTAGGCAGACTTTCGCTCTGTCATCCAGGCTGGAGTGCAATGGCACGATCTCGGCTCACCGCAACCTCTGCCTCTTAGGTTCAAATGATTCTCCCACCTCAGCCTCCCGAGTAGCTGGGATTACAGGCACCCTCCATCATGCCTGGCTAATTTTTGTATTTTTAGTTGAGATGGAGTTTCACCATGTTGGCCAGGCTGGTCTCGAACTCCTGACCTCAGGTGATCCACCTGCCTCGGCCCCCTAAAATACTGGGACTACAGGCATGAGTCACCACGCCCAGCCTGGATAGAGTTCTTAAAAGGGTAAACAACCCTTTTCTTTTCTGTTTGAATGCCATCATGTGGACTTGGCCACACAGCTTCTTAAGTCTCGTTTGCATTTGCTTAAGCCAACAGAACTCAAATATGTTAAGGGAATTCTAGATTGAAATTGTGACTTAGTTTCCATACTCTTAATTATGTTTCCCCAAAACAGTTATGCATGAGGCTCTTTGGCAAATAGACTTGAGACTATTTAGGTTTAAAATTTCTTACTAGAGTGGTTTAGAGCCCTATCCAATTTCTGGTGTCTTTTCTCTTAAAAAGCTTTTAAAATCCTGTTTGCCTTTTTGAAGGTAGGAAAGAATATAGAAGTGTAAGGGTAGGTATTCCTAAGTCTTAGAGAATTGATTTATGGTTAGTCTCTGATTTTCAAAATAATTTTCCTTTCCCAGGTGGAAGTTTTCATGATGAGTTGTATGGGAGTCAAAGGTAGCATGGCAAATGCTGCTTAGGAAAGGGGAGAATAACAGTTTAAAGCTTAGTAAGTTTATTATACTCTGCACTAGTGGAGATCCCTTGGAGATTCCTGTGTCGGTTTTAGTAGTTAACCAAAAAGAAGGAAGTGAAGGAGTTGAAGTTCTAGGCAAGCAATAAGGTTTGTTTAAGAAGTTGGAAAATGTGAAAGGAACTAGGATTATTCTGGAGAAGAGAAGGCTTATAACAGTGACTTTCAGATGCTGTAGGACTCAGATATCTACCAGTGAATAACCAGTTAAAAAGGAAATAAACTACAACATTAGGATATTAGCTATGTGGATGTTTCCCAAATTGATAACCCCCTGGAATGAATTATCAAGAGAGGTGTTATATCTGTCCTCAATAAGGAACATGAGGTGTAAACTCAGGGTGTGACAATTCATTGCTTAGATAAGTTCTGTTTGTGTGGATGTTAAATGTGGATTCTTGCTTGTACATGTTTTCATTCATGCACACTGCTTCATAATCTAAATTTATATATCCTTATTTTTTTTCTATTTCTAATAAGATGATTGGTTCTTTGCTGAGTGGCATAAGTAGATAATCATATTTCTCAATCTCGTTATCAGAAATGATGGCTATTCATTTTTATATTTGTAAATATATAGCTTATTTTTACAGCAAGTCTAGTGCATTACTCAAATGGAAATACTAAACTTGACAAGAATGAAAAAATAAAACATTAGAATATCCTTATAGAAAGTATCATTCCCCCAGTTTGTGGGAATTGCATCAACCACTGCAGATAAGTGTGTTTATAAAATCACCTAACTCATGACATTTGGCACATAAGCAAGTGGCAGTAATTTTAACACCAATTAGTACATTTAAGAGAAATTATTTACAAAACCTAGATCATGTTTTGAACAATGATTTCTTGACTAAGCATAAGATAAAATGAATTTTCTAGAAAATATAAAATAAATATAATATGAAAGTAGCACTACAGTCTAGCTCCATTATCTTTAGATAAGTCAAAGACATTGTCTTTGACTCTCAACAAAGTAGAACTGTAAAATACAGTTTTAGATTCCAACTATAGATCGTTAGATTTGGATAGACTAGAAGATCTTATAATATAGTCCCCTGATTTTACAGATGAGCAAATGAAGATTTAGTATTGATAAAAATACTAAATGTTTTTGGTGAAATGACACGGCTTTTACCCAGTCACACAACAAGATATGAGTGGAAGCAGAAGCAGTTATGGGCTCTCTTGATTTCCAACCCTGGGCACTCTCTCCTGTAGTGCACTGACCAGAAGGTCCAGTACAGATTTTCAAATGGGCAGTCTGTTTTGACACTGTGTCGCTTCTTCCCTCAACTCACAACTCTATATCCTATGTAAGGAACAATTTGAGAGAAAAAAGAGGTTATGAGCTTGAAAGTGATACAGTTAATATGTATCCTAGGACCCTCTACCACAATATTTTGAATAGAAGGAAGCAATAATATAGTTTGTTAGAATTTTGAGAAATCATTAATTTTAGATACATAATATCACAGGCCAGATTTTAACAGCATCTGTGGGTTCAGAGAGATCCACAGAACTTCAGATTTTCTCAGAAATTTCAAAAGTACTCAGTAAAACTTCCAGGCCAGTCGTGCTAATTCAGGGACTCAGTTCGAGATTCCCTGGGTTCATTTTATTACATGGGCTTCCATTGTTAAAGTTCTAGGATCCCCATCCAGTTCTTTGTTAATATGTTTTACTTTATGAGAGTAATTAGCCATGTAAAAATTGCTCACATTGATACCTAAGAGTTACTAATAAAAGTTATTTTGCTTACAAGTTCTTGTCAAGAATGGCCAGAAATGTGTTTTGATTTCTGAGATGTTCTGTTTAACCATGAATTTCTGTAAATGCTTATTAATTTTCAAAAAAAAGTATAAAAAATGAAATGCGCAACAACCTCCAAATTATTTTTGAATATAATTTAACTGTTTTTTCATTTACTGAATCTCAGGATCTGATAAATATGATTATAAGTCATACAGTTTTGTTTAATTAATCTCAGTGGTTTGAATGTTGGAGAAATAAGATCTCATTATGCCTCTGTGCTATCTATTATAGTTTTAACCAAGAAGCATTCTGAAGTTGTGTAACCGTAGCTGCAGAGCAAATTCAAATGTGTTGTGTTTTGGTGAAATGACCACGGCTTTTTACCATATCATCTGAATGTAACACACATTGTGTATCAGAGCAGCCCTATGTGGGCTACAGTATGTCATTTAATCTCAGTGAGCTCTTTCTGACTTTACAGAGTGAAACTAGTACTGCCTACTTGATAGGACTGCTGAGGATTAAATGATAAAGTATGTTAAAAAGCTTGACAAACCTGAGTATTCTTTAAACCCTTAAAGGTACAAATCCTGTCTTTTTCATGACTATTTCTCCTCCATAGCATGGAGGGGAATGTGTTGCATATAATAGTATTTCTTACTTGATACTGTAATGGAGTGAGACTATGAAAAGCAAATACTGCAAAGCAAGGAGGAGATGTCTGCTAGAATCAGGTATTGAAATATTAGCTTGGCAAATTGCTCCTTCTAAAGTCAGCTTCCATGTTGGTGAGGCTGCTTTGAATCTCCCAGACACCTTTGGGTTTTTGTTCACTGCTCTGCTGTCAGCTCACCTTTATCACAAGAGGGTTTCTCAGCCTCTACACTATTGATAATTTGGACTGAATAACTTTTATGCATTGTAGGGTGTTTAGCTCCATCTGTAACCTCTACCTACTATGTGCTAGTAGTGCTCTACCCCAAGTTGTAGCAAAAAAATGTTTCCAGACATTGCCTAGTGTCCTCTGGGGGACAAAAATGCCTCAGAATGAGAACCACTACATACATACAGCAGTCACTGCTTTGTGATGTAAATGTCAGTTTACCTGCGCCCCTTCTCACCAGACTGCCAGACCCTAGAGGGTAGTGTGATGTCTTTCTCTGGCGCCACAGCTTGGACACCCATAGAAGTGCAATAAATGTGGAAAGACAAAAAGGTTTAAGAAATACTTAGTTATCAGTTATAATACCTATGTTGGTTCATTATATGCAGTGGATTTTTATTTTCTTCTGGACCAAAAGGGCAAGGACTCACCATAACCTCAGATTTCTTTCCGGAAACCATTAATGCCACCACTGTCTCAGATATTTCCCTTGCCCATGCCCCATCATTGATATAATTAGACAATGCATTCACTCAAAGAAAAGGGTAATCTGGGATTGGATACCTGAGATGTTAGGCTTTAAGGACCAGGCAGAAATTAAAGGCATCTTTCTCTCTCTCTCTCTCCCTCTCTCTTAAACTCTGTAGCAATTCCCATACCCAGGCTCCAACAAATAACCTGAAGATCCCCAAATATATTATCTCTAGCTTAGAACCTACCTGTTAGCTCATAGTATTACTAGAAGTCTCCTCTTGTATATTTCACAAGCTCCGGAAACAGAAACCCAGTATGCACAAAACTAAACTCACCATCTTATTTCACTTCTTTTAAACTTCCTTCAAGATTCTTTATCCCAGGGAATGGTGTACGGGTTCTGGAGCGAGAATCTTGCTTTGCTATTTAATAACCCACTGACCTTGTACAGATTACCTACCCTCCATCTCATTTTCCTTATCTGTCAAATCGATACTGATCTTCCAGTATTATTGTGAAGATCAAATTAGGTGATGCATGTAAATTACTTAATGAGATAATGCATATAAATCACCTAGAAAACAATGCATAGCCTGTTTAATAAAAGTAGATGTTATTATCTCAAAACAAGCTTTAACCAAATACTTGAGAGCCATTTCTTACTTTTGCCCTCACTATTTCCCTGTTCCCACCCAACAAGTTTCTACATTTTCTTTATCCTGCCTCCCATTTCAGTGCAGTATGCACAGTTCATTCTTACCCATTTCATTTCCACTGCAATGGCTTCAGTGCAGGCCTTGAACCTTTCTTGCCCAAATCATTACAGCAGTAGCCTCTTAACAAGCCTTTCCACCTCCAGTTTCACTGTCAGCCTATCTGTCCATTTTCTTGATGCCTGGACAGAGATACAGTTTTTAGTGTCTCCCATCGCCTAGTAACTCAAATCCCAACATGATTCTATGCCTTTGTGTTAGCTGTTCCCTCCTGTTTTTCTTCTCTTTGTTGAGCTAACATGTACTCATTTTTAAGATACAGCTCAAGCATTTCTTCATCTTAGAAGCAACACCTAACCACCCTTCCCTGAGATCACTGCTATACTTTGTGCCTGTCTTCTTACCACAATAACACTTTGTGCACCTGTACTTTCTAGCACTTACCATGCATAACTTGTGTTTCTTGATTTATTTCCCTCACTAAATTGTGAGTTTTTGACATCTCATTCATTTTTGGTTCCTCATTTATTTTGGTTTTTACAGTGAGTAGCACATTTCTTGACATGTAGTAGGTGTTTAATAACTATTTGTAGTTGAATATAGCTAGGATTCCATAAGATTGAATCAGACAGTATAGACTTACAAAATCATAGAAGCAAAATTGTTTAAGAATTCATTGATGGAATTAACCAGCCAAATTATGAATGAAGAAACCATGCAGGCATCTCTGTTGGATAGAACAGAGAGATCAGTAGATACCCAAAGAGAAGCTAAAAGCTGGGATCTTGTCCGAGGTCTTAGCTGACTAAGTGAATCGGAAATAGATAGTACAGAGAGGAAGACCAAGGGATCTGGGTATTAAGTCATGCTGTCTTCTTTAATTGTCCCTAATATTAAGGAATTTGATCTTGTAAGGTAGAAATACCAGAAGATAAAAAAATATTAATTCTAACAATAGAGTGCTATTTAAAAATATATACCTAGTGTTATGGCAATAGAAATGAAGTAATTTTTCAACAAATATTGTCACATCATTGATTATGGGCCAGAAATGACCAGTTAAAATATCAGAGGTGGGTGTACAATGGGCAGATGTGTTACATCAGTCTTAAGTACTTCAGTGTCAATACGGCTTCACATGTGAGCCTGAGCAAAGATCATGTCCAAGGGGTCTGAATGGGTTGGGATCACGTTGCTTCAGCCATCAATGGTGATAGTGTCTTGTCATTTTCTATGTAAGCATAATTTGTAGATTAGTTTGCTGCAAAAAACAATAGTCTCAAGAGTTCTTTTTTCAAGATTATTTTCCAGGCCCATCATGTAAAACAGGGAAATGGTGTACAGTTTTTTCAGCACTGTAGAGATGACCAAAACACCATTTAGTAACATCACTAACCATTTTATGCCATGACTTCTTCAAAGCAACCATGTTATTCTCTTTGGTTCAGGAAACAGTTGCTGCATTTTCCAAATCATCTTTAAAACTACATTTGAAACATCTTTAACCATGGTTTGTTTATTGAAATCTCATCCCACCCTTTGAGTAAGGAGTTTTCTTCCTGTCTTGATCCTACAGATTGAATATCACATATGCCTCTTTGATTGGAATAATGAATGAGTTTCTGTTCCCATTATTTTACACTGCTTTGCTGTTGAGGTGAAATAGCAATGAATCATATCCCTGGTTGTATTTAGTGATTCAATAAACTGTACTTAGGATTTCATTGTTAGGGTTTGAAGTCAATATTTGTCCATTTCTCAAAACCTTATACCAACATCAGAAGATTTGGATCTTGATTGTTCTGTTTTGAGGGAGTCAACATCCTTCTCCTGAACCCAGCCTAGAGTCTGTAAGTCTGAGACTGCTTAAAGAGAAATGCTGAACTGCTATGCAAAAAAGAACCTTTATCAAGGCTTGATGTGATTTTTGCTGTTTCACAACCGTCATATTGAAATTCCCTTCCGCACCCACAGAAGGGAATATTTACCTCTGCCAGCAGGTTTCTGTTGGAAGCTGGAATGCATCCCCGTAAATACTCAGAGTGGCAGGGGTGGCAGAGCTTTCTTCTGTCCCCACGCTGCTTCTGCTTTTGGCAGAGGCTCGAATATTGGCAGGGGCGCCCGCCTCTGCACAGTCTGCTCTGGGGAGGTGGGGGATTCCTCTTACTTCCAATTACCAGTTTCTGTGTATGTGGGAGGACATTTTTTGGCAAAGATTATCCTCTTCTCTTCATGTCTGGCTGACAAAACCCTTGATAATTTATTTTTTGGCATCCCTTATGCATTGGTTAAGATGTCAAAAGGTACATACAAAGCACTGAATTGAAGACTGCGTTTACATTCCGGAGCTTCCAGTAGGCATGCATGAGATGTTAGAAGCTATCTCTCTGGAATAGAAGGTATGGTACAGGGTAAACAGAGGATAGTGAGCATGGTTTACTTGCCTTCTTGCAAAAGTCTTAAGGCCCTTTAGTGAACAGTGAATCACAGAATCCTAAACTTGTATGAAGGTAAGGATATGAAAGTTCGTGTGGTCTATTGCCTATTTCTCTGGAAATTGAGGCCAGGAACAATTACATGGCTTGCTCAAGTCCACCCAGCTAACCAATCAGGAGCCTCCTAATAGAGCCTCCATCAGTATCCTAGTCTTCTTTCTTTGTCCTGTGTTATTTTCACTGCATTGCAATGTTTTGAAAGTAGTAGACACTCAGGAAATATGTATTAGGTCTACTCAATGCCTATCTTCATAGCTCCTTCCTGCATATAGGATGGGAAAAATTCCACTCCCCCTTTCCCTTAGAAACACGCACACAAAAGATTCTGACAAGCTGTCCAGCCGTACTGGTTGGATTGCTTAGAAATCCTCTAGCTAGACTGAGTTGCCTAGAAAAGAGGTCATTTCAGTAGTTTTTCCCTTTCCTAAGTGGGATGGAACCCTTAGTTGAAGAGTCCGTGTCAAAATCAATCTGTAATTTTGGAGGCTGTGGAAAAGCAGCTCCAATTGCCTGCCCTGGACAGTCTGTTCTATTAAACTTTCTGAAACATTAATAGCAGATTTGTGAAGGCATACTAAGAAAGAACAGATCTCAAAAATGGTCTCTTCAGAGGGAATGATTATTCTAAACAACTAATTTGAGGTAAAGTAGCCCTGAAAATGTTTCAAGTATGGTTGAGAATCTTAAGTAGTCAGTTAAGTAATTTTTTAAAAAAACTTTTCATTAAAGATGATATTAGGAAGTGATTAAAAAAATAAATTGTTAAAGAACGAAATTTCTGTTCATAACAATTGCTTTTAGATCACTGGTCAGATGGAGAAGGTTTTGTTTGTTAACGATGACAGAACAGGCTCATCCCACACACTTTCTTGACGGGATTGCATTACGTATCCAAGAAGGTAATTCAAGGTGGATCAAAGTCGTTGAATTTAAAGCAAGTGTTACACTTAACGGCAGTTTAATACTGAGGTAATAATGCTGTGGTCATTTAAGACAATCATTTTGTGATGGCAGTTCTAAAGAGGGCTTGGCTATCCAGTTTGTCATAGTGCCTTTCGTGGCTAAAACTTAACATTTAAACAGCTCCATCTTTCTCTCTGGAGTAAATATGAAAATAGTGAAAAGGGATACTTGATGTTGGAATCATTTTCAAAGAACATTCTTAGACATGCTTTAGTTATAAACTGTATGCAAAGCCAATGTGGTTTATTTTTCTTTTTGCCTAAAAATATCAGCTAAAACTTTCACAAATTTCTCTACTCTCAGACTTTTTATCTATTATGTCAGTATTTCTAATGCTTATGAACATGGGGCCAGCAGTTGCTTGCATGTAATGGGTGCTCTGAAAATGCTAGTGATGATAGAGATTTTTAAAAACTTAAGAAAAACCATTTGCACTAGTTTTTTATTTATGTATTTTTGTTTGCTTATATTTTTATTGGAGCCTCAAAAAATGACTCAGAACTTATTTTGGATTCTGACCAGTCTGTTTTTTTTTTTAAACTAAGAATATTTTCAGTTGGTGAGATAAAGGTTGTAAAGAATAAAATATCTCAAGAGGAAAGGAGGGGATTTGTTCTGCTTGTGGTTACCTTGGTTTTAAGAGGATAATATTTTTCTTTTTTAAAAAATCAGATAATTAGGAAAAAATATAAAGAAGTAAATAAAAATTGGCAATAATCTATCCGTATTTTGAGCATAGCCTTTAAAAATATCAAAACCATATACATTATATATACACACACATTGTATATACATGCACATACATTTATACTTAGTGTATTTTTAAAAAGTGAAATCACCCATACTTTTTAATATGGTAAGGTTTTATATTTAATAGTGAAATATTTCAGGTATACAAAAATATACAGAGGATAGAAGGTACCTATGTACCCATCATCCAAGTGAAATTTAACATTTTGTCATTAAAAAATACTGTAAAAATACTTTTTAAGAAATAAAATGAGGATATAGAAGCTACTATAGGAGGCTTCTTCCCCCTGCATTGCATGTTTCACCCTCTTCAAAATCAGTAGGACCTTGTGCAGCCTTCACCTCTGCTTCATACTTTTACTTTCTATGTTTGTACTTACAATTATTTATAGTATTGTCTTATGTATTTTTTAGTTTACATAAACGATTTCCTAGTTCACACGCTCTTTGCACATTTTGTCATTAAATATATTTTTGAATTTAATCAGATTAATACTTGTAGCTGATTATTTAAACTGCTGTGTAGATTACATGGTTGTATCATCCATCCCTTATTGATGGCAACTATTAATAATTTGTTTTTAGTTTTTCCTTATTACAAACAATATTGCAGAGGAATCATGTCTCCTTACTCACGTAAGTTTTCCTAAGATTTATAGTTTCAAGTAGAATCATAGATTAAGGGCAGCTTTAAACTTAACTAATTATTGCAAATATGGAATTTAATGTGATTGTACCAATTTGTATCCCCATTAACAAGGATTAGTTTTTATTGTAACTCAGTCTATTTTTGCTTTTTATATTTTAAACTCATGTTGTTGGATAAATATAGATTTAAGATTACCATATTTTACTGGCAAATTGTTCCTTTTGCCATGATGTAAAAATCCTTTTCATCCTTAATAATGTTTTTCCCCCCTCTTTGGAGTCTATTTTGTATGTTAATATTGCTATACAAGCTTTCTTTTGGCTAGTATTTATCTTTTCCATTCTTTTACTTTGTGTCATTTATGTTTTAAATTTGTGGGTTTTTTTTTGAAATCCAATCTGAAAATTTCTGGCTTTTATCTGTTAAATTTAATTATATGTGGTTTTAGTATGATTACTGAGGCATTTGGATTTATTTCCACCATCCTGTTTTGTCTGTCTTTTCACCAGGCTTTTTATATGTTTATTTATTGCATTGATTATCTTTTCATAGGTTTTCATTTTTTTCCTTCTGTTGCTTTGGAAGGTATACATTTTTATAGTAATCACATCCTTTGCAATAATAATAATTATTTAATAATAATTATTATATAAAAATATTGTAATATTTTTATTTTAGTGGGTATCCCTAGATTTTTACATGAGTTATTTTTCTTTTTAAATGTTTCTTTTTTTCTCTCTCAACTTTTATTTTAGGTTCATTTGTAGGTTTGTAGCATGGGTAAATTCCGTGTTGCTAAGGTTTGGTGTACAAATGATCTTATCACCCAGGTAGTGACATAGTACCTGATAGATAGTTTTCCAACCCATGTTTCCCTCCCACCCTTCTCCCTCAAGTAGTCCCCAGTGCCTGTTGTTCCCATATTTGTGTCCATGTGTAGTCAGTGTTTAGCTCCTGCTTAGAAGTGAGAACATGTGATTGGTTTTTGATTCCTGCATAGTTCTCTCAGGATAATGGCCTCCAGCTATATCCATGTTATTGCAAAGGACATTATTTAATTTTTGTGTGGCTGTGTAGTATTCCATGGTGTATATATATCACATTTTCTTTATCCAATCTACCATTGATGGGCATCTAGGTTGATTCTTTGTCTTTGCTATTGTGAAGAGTGCTGTAATGAAGATACCAGTGCATGTGTTCTTTTTTTTGATACAATGATTTCTTTTCCTTTGGGTATATACTCAGTAGTGGGATTGCTGGATTGAATGGTAGTTCTGTTTTAAGTTCTTTGAGAAATCTCCACACTGCTTTCCACAGTGGCTGAACTAATTCACATTACCAACAGGAGTGTATAAGTATTCCCTTTTATCCACAACCTCACCAACATCTGTTGTTTTATGACTTTTTAGTAATGGCCATTCTGACTGGTGTGAGATGGTATCTCATTGTGGTTTTGATTTGCATTTCTCTGATGATTAGTGATGATGAGCATTTTTTCATGTATGTATTTGTTGACTTCACGTATGTCTTCTTTTAAGAGCTATCACCATCTAATGATATTATAATATTTTCATAGTAAATTCTTATTTAGTGGTTACCATTGTCTTAGTTCCCAATTGCCTCTCATATCTCATTTTTTTCGTGGTTCAATTTCCTTCTACTAAAGTATATCCGTTAGTAGTTATTTCATAGTAGTTATTTCATTGAAGATCCATGAGTGTAAACACCATCTTAGTTTGTCTGAAAATATGTTTTTTTTTTCTCTGACTTCAATGATAGTTTAGCTGGTTGTGCAGGTATTGTTAATGGTTCCTTTTCTTCAACGCCTTGAAGTTCCCACTCCCTTTACCTTCTGACTCTACAATTTCTTATAGAAAGTCTAAACTCACTCACATTGTTGTTCCTTTGTATTTAACCTTTTTTTGGTTGTTTTCAAGATTTTCTCTTTTTCTTGTGTAATGTTTTACTTCATTGTAAGTATGCATTTAAAAAAATTATTCAGAACTTAGTATATTTCTTCAACCTGCTAATTCATGTTTTCCATTAGCTGTGGAAGTTTTCAACCACTATGTCTTTGAATTTCCTCTTTCCCATCCTTTCTATTGTTTGCTGTAGAAACTCTTAATAGACCAATTTGGACCTTTTGATATTAGCTACTATGTTTTCTAATTCTTTATTCATGGCATGTTCCTCAGAAGCATCTTTGTACACCACTTTTATCCCTAGCAGTGACTAATCTGTAGCTTAATCCAGCCATTGAGCTTTTAATTATTATTATATTTTTCATTCGACAAATTCTGTTTAAAAACACCATTTCTTTTTTCATAGTATACTATTTTCTACTTATGTTTTCTAGTTTTTATTTTTTATTTTATTTTTTCCCTATTTATATTCTAATTTATTATTTTTTATTTTTCCATGAGTTATTGGGGTACAGGTGATATTGGTTGCATAAGTAAGTTCTTTAGTGGTGATTTGTGAGATTTTGGTGCACCCACCCCCCAAGCAATATACACTGCACCATATTCGTAGTCTTTTCTCCCTTGCCCCCCTCCCACTCTTCCTCCTAAGTCCTCAAAGTCCATTGTATCATTCTTATGCCTTTGCATCTTCATAGCTTAGCTCCCACATGTCAGTGAGAACATACAATGTTTGGTTTTCTATTCCTGAGTTACATCACTTAGAATAATAGTTTCCAGTCTCATTCAGGTCATTGCAAATGCTGTTAATGCATTCCTTTTTATGTCTGCGTAGTATTCCATCATATATATATATATACATACACACACACATATATATGTATACACATATACATACACACACACCACGCGCGCGCGCACACACACACACACAGATATATATCACAGTTTCTTTATCCACTCGTTGATTGATGGGCATTTGGGCTGGCTCCACAGTTTTGCAATTGTGAATTGTGCTACTATAAACATGCATGTGCAAGTATCTTTTTCGAATAATGACTTCTTTTCCCCTGGGTAGATACCCAGTACTGGGATTGCTGGATCAAATGGTAGTCCTACTTTTAGTTCTTGAAGGAATCTCCACACTGCTTTCCATGGTGGCTATATTAGATTACATTCCCACCAGCAGTGTAGAGGTGTTCCCTGTTCACCACATCCACAGCTCTCTTTTAGTCACTTTCCTATTTTTAAAAATTATCTCCAATTCTTGGGGTTATGAGTCCTACTGTTTGGGGAATCTCCTGACTCTGTCATAGTGACAGTTTAGCTCCTATGATTTTTTTTTTAAATTGTGAGCTTATCTTTAACTGGCACTATTTTCATATGTAAGCCCTGAATTACGGTTGTTTCAATAGACATGTTTATTTCTGCTGGGTTTTAAGGGATTTCATTAGTCCAAGATTAGTTTTCTTCCCTATAATTTTGTGACATAAGATTTTTGTACTTCATGGAGAGTTTAACTTGGGTTCTGCCTAGCCACACACTTGGAGCTTCAGGCAAAGATAAGCTTCCTCGTCGTTTCACTGATCCATTGACTGAAGTTTTCTTGCCTCTTTTTGGTATAATTGACTGTCTGGGGCGCAGACTCTATTCTAGGGTTCCAAGTGCAACCCCCTGCCTTGTGTGGCCTTCTCATCACACCACCTGACCCCACACAGTTGTTACAGAAGCAGACAAACAAATAAATAAAGAAAATTTAGTCATTAAGTGATGGACCTTACATCTAGGTCTGAAATTTCCCTGAGATGCCTTGACATCAGCTGAAATTTTTCATTCTGACTTTGGGTACCTCTTCATTTCTGGAAATAAATGGGGAGTGGGGATGTCTCTGTTCATCATCGGAGCTCAGCTATGCATTAACCTTTTTTGTTTTTATAGTTTTTTTTTTAGCAATTCTGTGTATTTCTAGCAAGGAGGTCCATCTTACCCCAGAGTGCCACCTCACTGTATTCAGGTGTCATGTTGTTTAATATCTTGCCTTTTCACTTCCTATGTGGAAGGCATCTTTTCACAGCAGTAAATTATTATTTTTATTAGCCTCATAGTATTCCATTGTTCAGCTGAACCATAAATTAATAGACTAATCCCTATTACAGATCCTTTAGATCTCTTCCTTTCTTTCTTCCTCCCTCCCTCCCTTCCTCCCTCTCTCCTCTGTTTCTTTCTTCCTTCTTTCTTTCTTTCCCTTTCTTTCTTTCTTTCTCTTTCTTTTTCTTTTTTCTTTCTTTTTCTTGCTGTGTTTTTCTCTCTCTTCCTTTCTCTCTTTCTTTTTTCTTTACCTTTTTGTCTTTTCTTTTTTCTTTTACACTGTATTAAACAGTGCTGCAACCAGGTGTCCTTGTACATATATTTTTGTGTACCTGTCAAATAATTTTGTATATTTAATACCTTTATTGGGTCTATGGTTATATGCATTTTTAAGAATTAAGTATTGCAAGGTTGTTTTCCTGAAAGTTTGTACCGATTGTACTTCCACTTCACACTTTTTCCATACTTGGCTATCAATAAGTCTTTTCAGTTGTTTTAAATGTGTAAATTTGATAGGTAAAAACAATGATATCTCACTTATTTACTTAGGATTTCTTTTTTAATGTTTGTGTGTGTGTGTTTATGAGCTTTTTTCAGTTTTTCTCTTTTGTAAATTGCCCGTTTATGTCCTGTTTTTCCATTTTTCTTAAACCATTGATTTCTAAGAAGTGTTTATATGGTAGGGGCGGTGTACCTTTGCCTGTCATGCAGTTTCTTTCTGTTTGCTGTTTGTGCTCTAAATTAGACTATGGTGGCTTTGCCTTACAGGAGTTTAAAATTTTATATCTTCATAGCTGTCTGTCTTAAAAAAAAAATCTTAAGGCTTTTGATTTTATTACTATGACTACAAAACTCAAAAGAATGAATTTATGAATTGCTTTTATGGGAAAAATATCACAGTTTGCGATAAGAATAGTTCATATAATAAACAAATAGAGTATTATGCAAAAAAGACATAAAAATGATGAGATGATGAAAACTTTAAAGTGAAACACAACAAGCAATTTCCAAGAGATAAAAATTGAAACACTGTGTCCTCAGGAGAGACTACAACACTGTTCATGGAAAATGGGAATCAGTTGAGCAAAAAATAAAAAAAGGTTGACACTCAGTAGATCTAAATTAAAAAACACAATTATTATGTTATTAGGGATTTATTACTAACCGGATAAGACCCACAAAGGAACTTTTTATTGTACTTATGAGAATTACTTGGGGTCTCCATCTCAAGATTCTATATTTGCCTTCTCTTCCAGAACTTGACTCTATCAACTATTCCTGTCTTTCTCTACCTTTGATATTTCCCTTTCCTTTTGACTTCCATCCTTCAGCATATATCATAGCCAAGACTTTTCTTTCTTGCTATCTACCTATGGAATATACTGCAGACACAAAAGAGGAATATAACGTGTGCAGTTTAAACAACTGATAACAAACTCAAGGAATTTCTATAAATCCTTGGTTTTCAACTTATCTAATTTTATAGAAAGTTGATATACAAAGTTTGTTTAAAGTACGTATGTTAGATGAAGTGAAATATCCCTAACCTCTATTCGAAATTTTATTTATAAATATCCCTATCCTCTATTAGAAATTATATCATAAACTCTATTAGAAATTATATCATAAAGAACTTCTTGTTATTGTAAAAATGTAGCCTCTTTATGTTATCTACATGTATGCAAGAGGCCATCTCCATCTCTTTTCTTTATGACTCCATGTCACTTTTAACTGCAATTTTTTGCATCTTGCCTCCAGTTACCACTCTCCATTCTCCAAATCCTCAGTGGCATAATTTCATACTGTTTCCATCCCTGGCTGTCCTGCTTCTTTCTTTATATCTCTAAGTGCAGCAACACCAGGTAAAGCCACTTGTTTTAACAGGGA
Source organism: Mandrillus leucophaeus (assembly GCF_000951045.1). Classification (NCBI taxonomy): domain Eukaryota; kingdom Metazoa; phylum Chordata; class Mammalia; order Primates; family Cercopithecidae; genus Mandrillus; species Mandrillus leucophaeus. The sequence continues at coordinate 532,242 of NW_012105942.1, forward strand.
AAAGCATTTGGATAGAAGATGGTCCCCTCCATTCTGAGGGACACCTGTCATTTGACTACATTAATAATCACTAATTACTAAATTGAACTCTTTTGCCAAATGTAGCAAGATATTCATAAGAAGCCATTTTATAATTAATTTTGATGACAGTAGATCACAGATTTTCTTTTCAGGGTTTAGACAGAATGTATGACCATAGAAGATAGCACTTTCATACCAAGTAAATTTTAGATACTGTAATAATGAATTATTCTTAATTATTGTTATTATTTTGATAAATGGTATCCAGAATTAGTTTTTTTTTAACTTTGAGGTATTTTTAACCTGCTGATTCACATTGGTGATTATTTATATAATCAGAACATTATTAGAAGAGGCAAATTATATGCTCAAAATTATACAATTTTGAATGAAAAATTTTTAATATCTCATAACATGTAGTTTTACAGTGAAAAAGCCTGGGATCATCTATAGTTTTTGAGTAAATCCTTCTTATTTCAGGAACTTTTTTTCATTTTGCTATTTTTTTTTTCAACATGACTTACAGCGTTTTTAAAACTTTTATTTTAAGTTCAGGGGTACAAGTGCAGGCTTATTACGTAGATAAATTTGTGTCATGGGAGTTTGTTATACAGATTATTTCATCACCTAGGTATTAAGTCTAGTACCCATTAGTTATTTTTCCTGAATCTGTCCCTCCTCCCACCCTTCAACCTCAAGTAGGCCCCAGTGTGTGTTGTTCCTCTCTATGTGTCCATGTGTTCTCATCATTTAGCTCTCACTTATAAGTGAGAACATGCAGTATCTGGTTTTATGCTCCTGTGTTAGTTTGCTGAGGATAATGGCCTCCAGCTCCACCCATTTCCCTGCAAAGGATGTGATCTTACTCTTTCTTATGACTGCATAGTATTCCATGGTGTAAATGTACCACATTTTCTTTATTCAGTCTATCATTGATAGGCATTTAGGTTGATTCCATGTCTCTGCTATTGTGAATACTGCTGTAATGAACATAATACATGTGCATGTGTCTTTAAAATAGAATGATTTATATTCCTTTGTGTATCTAACCAGTAATGGGATTGCTGGGTCTAATGGTATTTCTGTCTTTATGTCTCTGAAGAATCGCCACACTGTCTTCCACAGAGAATCTCTCCAGCATCTGTTATGTTTTGACTTTTTAATAATAGCCATTCTGACTAGTGTGAGATGATATCTCACTGTGGCTCTGATTTGCATTTCTCTAATGATCAGTGATGATGATCATATGCTTGTTGGCTGCATGTATGTCTTATTTTGAAAAATAATGTATTTGAAAAATAGTGTCTTATTTTGAAAAATAATGTCCTGTTTATGTCCTTTGCACACTTTTTAATGGGGCTGTTTTTCTCTTGTAAATTTGTTTAAGTTCCTTATATTTGCTTGATATAAGACCTTTGTCAGATGCATAGTTTGCAAAAATTGTCTTCCATTCTGTAGGTTGCCTGTTCACTCTGATGATAGTTTCTTTTTTGCTGTGCAGAAGCTCTTTAGTTAAATTAAATACCATTTGTCAATTTTTGCTTTTGTTGCAATTGCTTTTGGCATCTTTGTCATGGAATCTTTGCCCATACCTATGTCCTGAATTGTATTTCATAGGTTGTCTTCCAGGGTTTTTATAGTTTTGAGTTTTACATTTAAGTCTTTAATCCATCTTGAGCTAATTTTTGTATATGGTGTAAGGAAGGGGTCCATTTTCAATCTACTGCATGTGACTAGCCAGTTACCCCAGCACCATTTATTGAATAGGGAATCCTTTCCCCATTGTTTTTGTCAGGTTTGTCAAAGATTTGATAGTTATAGTTGTGTGGTTATTTCTGGGATTTCTATTCTGTTCCATTGGTCTACGTGTCTGTTTTGGTACCAGTACCATGCTGTTTTAGTTACTATAGCCCGATAGTATAGTTTGAAGTCAGGTAGGGTAGTATGACACCTCCAGCTTTGTTCTTTTTGCTTAGGATTGCCTTGGATGTTGGAGTTCTTTTTGGTTCCATATGAATTTTAAAATGTTTTTCTAGTTCTGTGAAGAATCTCAATGGTAGTTTAATAGGAATACCATTGAATCTGTAAATTGCTTTGGGCAGTGTGGCCATTTTAATGATATTGATTCTTTCTATTCATGAGCATAGAATGTTTGACATTTGTTTGTGTCATCTCTCATTTCTTTGAGCAGTGGTTTGTAGTTCTCCTTGTAGAGATCTTTCACCTCCCTAGTTAGCTGTATTCCTAGGTATTTTGTTCTTTTTGTGGCAATTATGAATGGAAATTCATTTTCAGAAACTTTTAAGAATTGCTTTTATCACTTAAAATCGACTACTACAGCAGTTTTGTTTTGGTCTCTTCTTATAGTTCACTTTCCATTAGCTGACTTTGCATCGTGGTAGGAGAATCATTCTAACTGAGAATGAGGAATCATGCGTTTTCATATTCCTGGGAACACTCACTTTCCTCTGGGAACTGGGTTGCTCAGTGCTCCTGGAGAAAATCGTGCAATTTAGTGGGCTATTGCCATTGCACAGTCATGGTTTCCAGATCCTATGTGCTTTCAGCACTGCTCAGCAGCCCTCTTATGCACACCTGGAGTGTCCTCTCCCTATGCTGGCTCTCATCGCCTTCCCCAGGCTTCCTGACCCACTGCTAGCTTGCGGTAGATGGGCCGCTTCCTAATCCAGATGACAGACACTGCACATGCTTAACACCTCACTGGCAGGTTGCTTCTTCATGTCTTGAGTGGACACATATGGCTCTGCCCATGTTTGACTAGGTTTTGACTTGCAAAACCAGCAATTTTATCTACTTCAGACTAATACAAGCTTATTTTCACCCTCTGTCATTCCCTGGCTTCTGGGAATAGATGACCCTCTTCTCCAAAGTTAATGCATTCCTCAGGAAGGAGCTCATACATAATTTCTCCTCCAGGATTTGTCTCCACCAGATCCTTGTCTTTTCATATCTTCAATATCTAACTTTTCCTCTTGGCTCCTTTCCATTTACGTATCATACAGCCAAGTTTTTTTCTGTCTTATTTATGTTTGATTTTAAAAAATATATAGAATATACCACATGCATAGAGGAGAAATATAAAATATATGTGCAGCTTAAAGAATAATACTTAGAAAAACACTATCCAGCTTAAGACTAGACCCTTTTAAATATATCTGTAGCCCTTGTGTGCTCTGATCCCTCCTCCCACATTCCCCTAAACAATATCTTGAATTTTACATTGATTCCCCCTTGCATTTCTTTATAGTTTAGTCATGTGTATGCATCCCTTAAAAACCTTGTTTAGTCTCACATATTTTTAAATATAAATGGAATCTAAATATATATAGTCCTCTGAAAGTAGCTCTTCCACTCTCCATTGTGTTTGTGAGACAAATCTATGTTACGTTAATACATGTGACAGTAGTTTTCTCCTGTCCAGTTCACATTTTCCAGGTGCATTGCTGTAGTCTCTATACCTGATACATAATGTCCCGACTTCCAAATGAAGGAACTTTACTTCTCAGTCTTACACCCTGGAAATAGTCTGGTTTGACTTTGTCAGCCTTGTCAGAAGCAGTTCTTCTGTCTTAAACAGAAGCCCAATCCTCTCTCCTTAATTGTGTACCTATCTCTAACTAATGCTCTTTCTCTTTTCCTTTAAGACTGAAATCTTAGTGGGAGTAGTTGATACTCACTGTCTTTATGTCTTAGCCTCCCATCTGGGCCTTGTTTGATCTCTTGGTGGCTGATCTCTCCATGTTTTTTAAACTTTCTCCTTTAGTTTCCTGAACAAAGCTCGTGGCTATTTTTTCCTCTCTGCTAAATGTTAAACGTAAACCTTAAAGAGTTTCTAATCTAGTTTTCTTGGTTTTGAGCACATTGTACCTGATTTTAGTATAGTTTTCCTTTTATTTTTATACGGAGAGAGTGAAACCTCCATTACATAATGTGAAAGGCCCCTGGAATTATAATTGCATTCTGGAAGTCTTGTGGTGTTATATTAAGCCTATGTGGGTGAGGGGGTGAGGGGAGGCAGAGAAGCTTGACCCTGCATCTGAAAATGCTTCAATGTATTTTAAGTACCATCTGAAATACAGTGACAGAAGCAAAATTAATTGGAAGAAATCTGACCTAATGTTTTCTTTTATATAGAGATTTGGTTCATTTTGGAATGTGGTTTGGGCATCAAGATTGTGAAATATCACACTTGCATGACAACAGAATTAGTAGTTTCTTCTCATCTGCACAAGGAGCTTGCTATAGTAGGATTGTTAATGGTCATGAGGTGTATTTTGTCTGCATTTACAGACTTCAGCAAGGAGATGATTTAAATAACCATCTAGATAATTCAAAACCAAAACCTTTGTTGCCTCAGTTAGCACTCTTTGGAGGAATTATCTCAATAATCATTTACTCATGTCCGTTTACACACATGTGTCATGGTGGTACTTGATTTGGTCAATATCATAAATGCCTACTATGTTTAAAACACTGATAGGTGCTGCAAGACAGGTAGAGATGAGCAAGAGCCAATAATCTCCAAGTTGCCTCTAATGTAGAGGGGAAAAAACTAAGCAGACAAATAATTTATATTGCAAATCAGACTGCAAATAACATTTTAGAAACAGAAAAGTTATATAAAGGGTCATAGGAAGGGAGCCTGACTCTCACAAACTTTGAAATTTATTCTCCTTAGAAATAGATTTAAGAGACTGCATCTCAGACCTGATCTCTGAATTTTATGTCTGCTATCCTTTTTATTTTTATGTAACAAGTATATTGATGTATTATTTACATATCATCTCTATGGTTATATTTGTATTAAATGCCATTCATTCATCAAACCTATTTTGAGCACTTACTATGCTCCACCTGCAAAATGTGGGGCATGCAAAGGTTGGTAAAGCATGGTCAAGGAGTTTGAAGGAGTCTGGAGGCAGATATGCAAACAGTATTCCCAGAAGAGTACTAAAAGTGCCCCATAGTGCATAATACCATAATGGCCCAAAGGAAGGAGTTATGAACCCTGATGGATTGGGCAGAGCAGACTGTAGAGGCTTCAGAACCCAATGAGGGTCTTGAAGGATGGATAGGAATTTACCAGAGGGATCAGGAGGGGAGCATTCTGGGTTTTCTGCCCAGGTAGGCACTTTCCCGGATATTTCCTCCAACTACACTTGAGGCCAGAGAAAGTCTATGATAAACCTCTTCCCAGACCCTCTGAGTATTTGAGACACTGCTTTTGTTTCTAACCTCCATCCTCTGACCCTGACCTGTTCCTTATCTACTTTCCATGATCTCTGGATGACCCCAGAGGCCTGAATGGATTTGGCAGGTGTTGCATCTTAGACAGGGTTGGGGAATCAGATACAGACAAACAAAGAAAGGAGCATTTGAAAAGTCAAGGGAGCAAAAAGGACATGAGACATGTGGGGTGGGCATGAGGAAATACATGTGGCTTGAGTGTGGGTAGTAGGGTGCTTATGGAGAAGAGGTAGGAAATGGAGTTGACCAGAAAAGCTGGGTCCAGATTCTGAAAGACCATGTGCTTTGTGGAGGGGTTTGGATATTATGGTGTGGGTAACAGAGAAGTTTAACAGGCTTTCAAGTAGTAGAATGATATGAAAAGACCTGTGTAGTATATGCATACTGTTTTTCTAGTTTGGTTGTTTCTGCATTGACACCACTGAGGAGGGTGCCACTCAGATCTCCCTTTAGGGGAGAACTACCATAGGAGTAATTGGCTAACAGCCTGCAGCTGCCACATCTGATCCATCACAGCATTCACACAGGACCACCACCCCCTCCCCGACCCTGGGATGTTCCCAGACAGTGACTGAGCATGGTGGGATATGAGTGCCAGGCCAGCTCTGTCTCACATGCCACTCCTCTAATGGGCAGTCCTTGCTTGATACTTTCTCAGAGCCACATGCATCTGAGTCTCCTCCTACTCATTCCTGCTTTCTTTCCTTCCTTTCGTGGCTTCCAAGGCTTCATGGTGGTCTAAGGTTTTCTCTACCTTTTCCTGCACCCTCTTTTCTTTATCTATCACAGGTGTTTTCCCCAATAATCTTTTCTAATTCTCTCTTGACTCCTGCTTACCATTGGACATGAACTGACACATGATACCTCAAAGTCTATTTTTAAATTGTATTATTTATCTTTAAGTGGTTATTTATGTTTTACCCTTTGAATGAGCATGCCTTCCTTTATATGAAATACACTTTTATAAATGAAGTCAGAAATAATCTTAAATACATAATCTCAGGACAGATTGGACCTCTGGGCCATGCCAGGCTCCTCTGCACAAGTTTGTCTCTGCAACTACCTGGGATCTGACAGGCTTCCAGGGACCAGTGAGGAGGTGCCAGCCTTTGCCTAATTCTACTTAGTGACCTATTTCCCACATTCTGTCTGTGACAGAATTGGCTCCAATTCAAAGATTTGATGGACAGGTAATTCTTCAGATAGATAGGATTTTTTTTTCCTGTCTGTCATTCTTACAATACAAAGTATTTTGATATCTCATGACTAGCAGGTGGTTAGATTAAAGAAGAGGATAATTCGGTGTCTTAAAAGCCAGTGACCTAGGATTTGGGAGGCCAGGATTAATTATAGTGAATCTC
>NW_012105942.1:540391-547316 GCF_000951045.1 Mandrillus leucophaeus
GCTGAGGCAGGGAAATCGCTTGAACCCAGGAGGCAGAGGTTGCAGTGAGCCGAGATTGTGCCATTGCACTCCAGCCTGGGTGAGGAGTGAAACTCTGTCTCAGAAAAATAAAAATAAAAATAAAAATAAAAAAAAGACACTTGAGATTAGTTTTAAACCAGTAGTTGACTATGTTGCGGTAAGTGTCTTAGCTTATTGGGTGCTAAGACAAATAAATGCAATTTTTAAAAGAGTTTTTAAAAAATGTTATGCTTACAGAAATTTTGCAAGTATAGTACAAAAAGCTGTTTTCCTAAAACACTTCAAAGTAACTTGCTCTCACCTCCAGGCACTTTAGTGTGCATTTCTTACAAAGACATTCTTTACTTAACTACAACATAACCATCAAATTCAAAGCACTAACACTGGTATATTACTACCACAGAATTCTCAGATCCCACTTCAGTTTTGCCAGTTTCCCAATAATGCCTTTTATAGCAGAAGGATCCAATCCAAAATCTTGTGTTGAATTTAGTGGTCGTTTCTCTTTATTCTGCTTCAATCTGGAATGTTTCTTTGGCATTTGCTTGACTTTCATAAACTGGAAAGGCCAGTTATTTCATAGAATGTCTCGTAAGGTGGGTTTGTTTGGTGCTTGCTTGCTGTTAGAGTCAGGTTTGGCAGGATTATCACAGAAGTCGTGCTGTCTTCTCATTGTGTTGGTTACTGCATTTCAGTTTGTCCCATGATAATGATGTTCAGTTTGGTCACTCGATTAGGCATGTCTGCCACTGTAAAATGGCATATTATTTTCCATTTTTAATTACTATTTTTTATATTATTTACATACATCAAATGTATGTAAATATCTTGTTCCTTAAACTATCAATGTATATATTTATTTCTATTATGGACTCATGGTTTAGTAGGTTACAATCTGATACTATCATTATTTATTTTGATGCTCAGTTATCCCATATTTGACCAGTGGAAGCTCATTCAAGCCTTTTGACCTACCCCATCATTCTTTGAATGTTTCCTTGCCTTTCTTTCTTTTTTTTTTAGCACTAATCATTGTGAGCTCATCTTGTCCTTTTCCTGCTCTAGCTCTGAAATTAGCTACTTCTCCCAGAAGCCTGATTTTTTTTTTTTTTAAAGTGGAAAATGTGTTTAGAAACCAAGGTCTGAAATGATGGGTGTGCTTGTTGCTATCTGGGTATTGCCACCACTCATAGGCCCTCTCTGTGTAAACAGTCTCTCATCCCTGCAGCCCTTGCCTCACTCTGCCCCACAGGGACTCCTGCCTCTCACTGTCGGTGCTGATTCCCTGCATGGCTGTGTTCTGCATTGCCACTCCTCATCCACCTTTCCCCTCCTACAGGGAGTCCCATCTCAGTTCTCTCAGATTCTAACACCTTGTGCTGGCCCACAGCCCCATATGAAGTGCTCCTCTCTCAGCTTGGGCTCTGAAACTCTGTGCCTAGACACCACCACTCCCCTTCCTGTGGAGATACCCATCTTTACCCAGCTCAGACTTGAATAGTCCACTGGGGCTACTACCCCTTTGAGTGACTGTCCTCCTCATGCTAGCCAAGCCCTGGCACCCCACTTTTGGTCTCCAGGAATTCTCTGCTCTGCTGTGGATTCCTGCTGTGCTCACCCCCTTCGAATGCTTTAGGGGTGAACTGTTCATGAAGGAGCATGGGGCTCAATGCTAGTTTGGAAGGTTGACTTAGAAGTTACCTAATGGTTTGCCAAACACAAAATATCTGTGGTCATATTCTGAAACCAAGATTCTGGAACACATAATTGAAGAGAAATTATTTCTTAAATGTCCTCATATCAATTTATTTTTTAATGTGAAGATACATATTTTAATAAGGCAAAACTTTGATGCCTGATTAATTCTGCATTCAGTGAGAAATGAACATACATTTATAACATATCTTCTGTAAAATATGTATGTACAATAAATTACTTAGGAGTAAGTTGTCTTCAGAGGATTTTGTGTCCAAAGTAATTCATGATGGAAACTTCAGAATCAAGTACCAGCAGTTTCTCATTTACCTTGCATCTTATCTGTGGTCTTTTTAAACAGAACAAAAGTGTAAGATTGCTCTCATTCGACACATGGAATCTATACTGATAATCCCGAGTATGTATTCTAGCCCAGATCTTACTCCTGGAACTGCCTGTGAAGCCCTCTACTTCGGAATGCTCTTTTGTCTCAATTGTGTTGTGTTAAAACGTTGTCATTGAGATGCCTGTGAGATATCAAAACAGATGTCAAGTAGGCATCCCCAGGCTTCAGGCACCTGTAGCCAGTGTCTATGTGACATCTGCATTTTGATGTCTCACAGGCATTTCAGACTCGCATGCCCACTCCTGAACTCATGATTCCCAATACTGACTGCTCTCCTCAGGCCGAATCTTCTTGCTACTCTCAGTCTTCTCTATGTCAAAAAACAGCACAGCCATACCCCCAGCCAGAGATCTGGAAATTCCCTTGATTCTTGTCCTTCACCTGCTATGTGGTGCGTCCTGTCTTCTGTCCCTTTCAGCACCTCCTATCACAACCCCAGTCCAAGCCACCAGCATCCCTCACCCGGTCTACTTCTTGCTTCGATTCTTGCCGCTTTGGGATTAATTATCCTTACAGCTGTCAAAGTGGTATCTGCATATCAGATTGTGTCACAAGCCAGCTTAAACACACTTAACAAATCACACGCTTTTTATCTAGGCTGCATGACCAGCCCCTTGTCCATCTCTGCCTCAGCCACTTTGGCCCTCTTTCTGTTCCCAGAACATATCAAACTTTTTACTGCTTTAGAGCTTTTAAACATTATGTACTTAGAATATCATTATCTTCCCTCTTCCAAATAGGAGTTTTAACTCCTCACACTAGAATTAAAAACTAACTGATGTATATGATTTGGGGACTAATTTCTGTTCTCTTAGAGTATTATTTATTTTTTACTTGAAGGAGAACTCTTTGGCAATTAATATGGAATAATTGTTAAACTTAATTTACTATTAAGAAAACAACAAAACCTGCTTCTCACTGTTCTCAAAATAAAAGTCTTAATAAAAATGAATGAATTATGACATTGAAAATATAAAAAGAGTCCAGCCACAGTGGCTCACACCCGTAATCCCAGCACTTTGGGAGGCTGAGGTGGGTGGATCACTTGAGGTCAGAAGTTTGAGACCAGCCTGGCCAACATGGTGAAACCCCATTTCTACTAAAAATACAAAAATCAGCTGGGCATGGTGTTGGGTGCCTGTAATCCCAGCTACTGGGGAGGCTGAGGCAGGAGAATCGCTTGAACCCAGGAGGCAGAAGTTGCAGTAAGCTGAGATCACACTGCTGCACTTCAACCTGGGTGACAGAGCGAGACTCCATCTCAAATATATATATATATGGAAAAAACCCTGCAATATCTAGAAAATATTAGGTACATGAAACACTTTGAAACCCTGGAAGAAGAGGGAACCTAAAGTGTTGTTACCAAATTATTACTAGTTTAATTTTCAAATGACTCATTCTAGTAAAGATGAATTTTCATTAAGAGTGCTTGTAAATACTGTAATAATTTGTCACATGTCTATAATTCAGTACAAGAATGTATGCATGGTCTCTCTTGAAATTCACAGCCTCATGAGCACAGAATAGTTCAATGACGCCTGTAACATCATTTGGCCAAGTCCAGTTCTCTGGATTCCGCCTTCATTTAATAAATGTCATTTGAAGCATACTATGTGTCAGGCACTATGCTAGAAACTTGTGAACAAAAATGTTCCCTGTATAATCTAGGTGGAGGAGACACATCATAAACAAGTAAACCAGCAAATATATATGTATGGTTTGAGGACTGTTTTTCTTTGCTCTGCACAGACTGTTTTTAAGGGGCCAGCACCATACTGAACTTCCAAACCCACCTTTGGATATGAAATATAAAGGAAAGGAAGAGTCAGAGGCTCCTTAGCATATTCATTCATAGGAAGTCAAGTATTTGGTTCAGCATGAAATATTTTATTGTTTTGTAGATAATCTACCCCTCGGGACTGAAAGCTCATCCCTACCACCCTACGTGGAATGCAATTCAATGGAATGGGAGGACTTGCAGAATTATCCTCAAGGGAAGCAGAAGGAAAGGGGTTACTCTGAGGAAGAGAGGCCAACCAGGGAGTTAGGGACCATTAGGGCCTGGAAAGAAGAAAGGTTTGACCTCAAAGAGAGGGTTTTTCTTTTCCTACTGAGAACATAATAAGGTACTAGGACTGGAGGATTTGGGAGAATGAACAGAAGGTCCCTGTGTACCCTGTGAGACTAAAAGATAAAATTCAAACCTGGAGGGATGCATCCTTTAATATGTTCTCCTCACTTTCGTGTGCTTGACTTGCCAATAACAAGTTTCATTATTAATGAATTGCACCATTCCTTGGTGAAGAAATCAGCTCTACATAATGAAAACAAAACTATTTACCAGTACATGGAAAAAGAGCTGAAGTCTCCATAACATGGCAGATCCTTACATTTTGAAAGGATGTAGGGGTCTCTTTGAGCCCTACTTTAATTGTTTACTAAATTACGAGAAATCTGTCCACCCCTCCCATGCTCACGAGATATCCTTTCCTCTACCCACGTGTCATGAAGCCCTCCTTTTCCTGCTGCCACTAAGCAGTTATTGAAGGGTGTCTGAGGTTGCACCCAAACCTAAAAGAAAAATCTGTGATATGATGTGCAGCTGAATTACTATGCTATGTGGATGTAAGGAAGTGTCACGGTATGCAAGCATCATTAGTGAAAATTCATTATCTGTTGAAACAAGTCATTCAAAAATCAAACTGGTAATAATTTGGTAACAATGATACTTTGAATTCTCTCTTCTTTCAGGGTTTCAAAGTGTTTTGTATACCAAATATTTTCTAAATATTGTGGCATTTTTTTTTCTTTTTATCATTTTAATGTCATAATGACATTGATTTTTATTAAGATTTTTAATTTGGAAGCAGTTGGAGGCAGGCTTTTTCTTGTTGTTTTCTTAATAGTATATTGAGTTTAACAATTACTTTATACTAAATGCTACCACAGTTCTCCTTCGTTATCAAATAAATGATGCTGTAAGAGAACAGAAATTAGTCCCAAATTATACTCATCAGCCAGCATTTGATTCTAGTGTGAAGATTCAGAGATTGTATTTCACTAAGAAAAACAACATTATTATGATTCATAGTCACTAAGCCTCATGCTTATTAGTGGATTAAATTTTTAGTTTTGATTATAGGATTGCTTTCTCTCTCTCTCTCTCTCTCTCTGTCTCTGTGTGTGTGTGTGTGTGTGTGCACGCGTGCATGCGTGTGTGTGTGTGTATCTATACATATAGTCAATTAACAGCAAGTCTCTAGGAATGTAAGAACCAATAACATGTTCAAAACTAAACTCTGTCCCCAAACAGCTTCTTTTCATTTGTTCTTATTCCAGTAAAAGGTGCCATCCTGCATCCAGTTGCTCAAGCCAGCAACTGGGCATCATCTTGATAGCTGCTCGTCTTTACTGCCCACACCCGGTGTCAAGGTCTTTGTATTCTGTCTTCTAAATAGCTATCTGTTCTGTCTACTCTGTTCACCCTAGTGACTGCCACCCTGGTTCAAGCTGCTGTCATCTCTTTCCTGGGTTACTGTAGGGGCTTCTTAAATGGTCTTCCTACATCTGTTGTTTGCCCCTTTCCATACAGCAGCATGAATATTATAAAAATGCAAATCTGATCCTGTTCTATCTCTGCTAGAAGAGATCATCATGGTGTCTCCTAAGACAGAGTTCAGACTCCTTAATATGATCTATGAAATCTCAGATGATCTTGCCCTGCTATCTTTTCACTCACCTCTCTGCCCAAGCCGCATTGTTTTTTCATTCATTTCTTTGAAACTGGGTACTTCAGTATTTGAGACTTGGCACATGCTAGTCTTCCCTCCCTTCCCTGCACTATCTCGGTTTCAAGTCACTTCCTCAAACTGCCTTCTAAAACCTTACAGACTAAGATTGCCCACCTTGATATTCACTTCCATACCATACTTTATTTTCTTTTTTTAATACATATCATATATATAATTGCTTGTTTAATTTCTGTCTTTCCACTCAAGATTTAGATCTAAGAAGGTGAGGATCAAGTCTGAGTTGTGCATCATATTATCCCTGGGCCCCTGGCAGAGTGATTGACACATAGTAGATGCTAATGAAATATTTGTTAGATGAATGAAAATAAATGCAACAAGTGAGTGAGTGAATGAAAGACTGACTTGAATGTCACTCAAACACTTACTTTCGGTGTTGAATTATTCTGACAATCTGAGTCTGAAAAAAATAAAATGATGAAAATTTGAGCACAAATGGGTAGTGCTTTTTAAAAGTTAGTTTGAAAATATCAACAGCTTTATCTACCCGGGTCGAAGCTGATTTAGCAACATATAAGTGTGTATAGAAAGAATCTTTAGGTGGAGAAATTTAAATACACTGGCAAGCCCTGAACAAGTGGAAAGGATTTTTTATAAATTCTTTGTATTATATGGAATGCAAAATCTAGAACAGATTTTTCCTCTACTCAAAGGCTACAACATCTCTAACAACTCTTTAACCATTTAAAGGCTATTCAGTATTATAACTTTACACTCTATGGACCTTTGCTTATTAAGGATGAAACAAAACCAGGAAGTAGACATACACACACAAAATTTTAAAAACTCCAAAGCCATTTCTCATTCTTGATCATATGTAGATAAGCTTCTTAAGGAAAGACCTTGGCTTTTCGTTGTCCGGATATTGCACAAAACCATATCCAGGCTGATATTCATAATCAAACAAGTCAAATAGTTGTCGTAAACTCCAACGCATATATATACTCAAAGTCTTCGCTCCAACTTTGCTTGCTCTTAATTTGCACACATC
>NW_012105942.1:547366-577857 GCF_000951045.1 Mandrillus leucophaeus
TCTCTCTCTCTCTCTGTCTCTGTGTGTGTGTGTGTGTGTGTGCACGCGTGCATGCGTGTGTGTGTGTGTATCTATACATATAGTCAATTAACAGCAAGTCTCTAGGAATGTAAGAACCAATAACATGTTCAAAACTAAACTCTGTCCCCAAACAGCTTCTTTTCATTTGTTCTTATTCCAGTAAAAGGTGCCATCCTGCATCCAGTTGCTCAAGCCAGCAACTGGGCATCATCTTGATAGCTGCTCGTCTTTACTGCCCACACCCGGTGTCAAGGTCTTTGTATTCTGTCTTCTAAATAGCTATCTGTTCTGTCTACTCTGTTCACCCTAGTGACTGCCACCCTGGTTCAAGCTGCTGTCATCTCTTTCCTGGGTTACTGTAGGGGCTTCTTAAATGGTCTTCCTACATCTGTTGTTTGCCCCTTTCCATACAGCAGCATGAATATTATAAAAATGCAAATCTGATCCTGTTCTATCTCTGCTAGAAGAGATCATCATGGTGTCTCCTAAGACAGAGTTCAGACTCCTTAATATGATCTATGAAATCTCAGATGATCTTGCCCTGCTATCTTTTCACTCACCTCTCTGCCCAAGCCGCATTGTTTTTTCATTCATTTCTTTGAAACTGGGTACTTCAGTATTTGAGACTTGGCACATGCTAGTCTTCCCTCCCTTCCCTGCACTATCTCGGTTTCAAGTCACTTCCTCAAACTGCCTTCTAAAACCTTACAGACTAAGATTGCCCACCTTGATATTCACTTCCATACCATACTTTATTTTCTTTTTTTAATACATATCATATATATAATTGCTTGTTTAATTTCTGTCTTTCCACTCAAGATTTAGATCTAAGAAGGTGAGGATCAAGTCTGAGTTGTGCATCATATTATCCCTGGGCCCCTGGCAGAGTGATTGACACATAGTAGATGCTAATGAAATATTTGTTAGATGAATGAAAATAAATGCAACAAGTGAGTGAGTGAATGAAAGACTGACTTGAATGTCACTCAAACACTTACTTTCGGTGTTGAATTATTCTGACAATCTGAGTCTGAAAAAAATAAAATGATGAAAATTTGAGCACAAATGGGTAGTGCTTTTTAAAAGTTAGTTTGAAAATATCAACAGCTTTATCTACCCGGGTCGAAGCTGATTTAGCAACATATAAGTGTGTATAGAAAGAATCTTTAGGTGGAGAAATTTAAATACACTGGCAAGCCCTGAACAAGTGGAAAGGATTTTTTATAAATTCTTTGTATTATATGGAATGCAAAATCTAGAACAGATTTTTCCTCTACTCAAAGGCTACAACATCTCTAACAACTCTTTAACCATTTAAAGGCTATTCAGTATTATAACTTTACACTCTATGGACCTTTGCTTATTAAGGATGAAACAAAACCAGGAAGTAGACATACACACACAAAATTTTAAAAACTCCAAAGCCATTTCTCATTCTTGATCATATGTAGATAAGCTTCTTAAGGAAAGACCTTGGCTTTTCGTTGTCCGGATATTGCACAAAACCATATCCAGGTTGATATTCATAATCAAACAAGTCAAATAGTTGTCGTAAACTCCAACGCATATATATACTCAAAGTCTTCGCTCCAACTTTGCTTGCTCTTAATTTGCACACATCCATAAGCCTGTTTACTTTGTTATCTCATTTCCAGGGCCACAGCAAATTAAAATCCTCACTCATGATTTGGACAGAAGACAATTGCAGTAGCCCACCAGTATCAGTGGTGGTATTGACCTAGTGGCCATCTCTTCCTCCTCCAGACTCCTGCAGACCTTCACTAGTGTGAGCACACTAACCACATTCGCCTCTTGGCATGATGATGCTTTTAAAAAGTCATTTTCCATTCTTGATCATATGTAGATGAGCTTCTTAAGGAAAGACTTTGGCTTTTCACACAGCTGTCAGAGGACTGCACAAAACCATGTCCTGGTTGATACTCATAATCAAAACATACCAAAACAACTCTAAGTCATCAAAAGAAAATAAAATTATGTTTAATATTGTTTGAGGAGCCTAGAATGAAGTATTATTTTTTCCATCACAAATAATTAAAGTAAAAAGCTTTTCTTCTAAAGAGATGAATATGAAATTATTTTTTTCTAGAGCCACTCATGAACCAGAGACTGTCCCAGAGCTGAAATTTTATGATTTACTACTTCTAATTCTTTGATGTATGATTTACAAACCTTTAAAACTCAGTCTAGCTCATAGCAACCTGTGAGGAAGGGAGGGTAAATATTCCCACTTTACAAATAAAAACCTGAAGCCATTGCTTAAATTATTACCTCAAGGTTATTACTATTAAGGGTGGAGTTGAGACGAGAACTTTTACTTGGTTTAGAGTACATTTAGCCGTGACAGCAATGAAGCATTGTGATAAAATCACAGGCTTTAGAGTCAGAAAGATCTGAGTTTGGGTCTTTACTTTGGTCACACACTGAGTCACAGTGGGCAATAAGCTTAACCTCTTCAGATGAGGGCAGTTTCTTTTTATAAAATTAATATAGAATATTTTACATATTTCTGGGGTACATGTGATATTTTGTTATGCATAGAATGTGTAACGATCAACTCAGAGTATTTAGGGTATCCATCACCTCAAGTTTTTCTCATTTGTATGTATTGGGAACATATCAAGTCCTGCCTTCTAGCTATTTTGAAATGTACAATACGTTGTTGTTAACTATAGCTGCCATACTCTGCTATTGAACATGAGAACTTATTTCTTCTATCTAACTGTATGTTTATACTCATTAACCAACACCTCTACATACCACCACTCCCCCGCAGTCTCTTCCTAGCCTCTGGAATCCACCATCCTCATCTCTACCTCCAAGAGATCCACTTTTTTAGCTCTCACATATGAGTGATAGCATGCAATATTTGTCTTTCCATGCCAGACTTATTTCACTTAACATAATGACCTCCCGTCCCATTCATGTTGCTGCAGATGACATGGTTTTACTACTTTTTGTGGCCAAATAGTATTCCATTGTGTGAATATACCATGTTTTCTTTATCCATTCATCTGTTGATGGTCACTTAGGTTGATTCCATATCTTTGTTATTGTGAATGGTGATGCAATAAACATGGGGGTACAGGCATCTTTTTGATATAGTAATTTCTTTTCCTTTGGATCAATAACCAGTACTGGGATTGCTGGATCATATGGTATTTCTATTTTTGTTTTTTTGAGAAATGTCCATACTGTTTCCCATAGTGGATGTACTAATTTACATTCTTACTGACAGTGTATAGGACTTCCCTTTTCACTGCATCCTCTCCAGCATTCATTATTTTTTGTCTAGATGCGGGCAATTTCTGATCAATTATTAGTCATGTGATATAAACAAATATCAATGTGGCAAAGTATGAACTAGAACTACAAGAGGGAATCTTTGTGGAATCAAGTAATTGAATTTCCTTTGGCTCCTGATGCCAGAGCATCAGGAATTAAACCAAAAACATTTACTTAGTGACACCACTTGTCTTAGTCTGTTCTTACTCCTATAACAAAATACCACAGATTGAGTAATTTATGAACAACAGAAATTTATTTTTCCTAGCTTTAGAGGCTGGGAGACTCCAAGATCAAGGCCAACAGGTTCAGTGTCTGGTGAAAGCTGCTCTCTGCTTCCAAGATGGTGCCACACATGGTGAAAGGTGGTGCCACACATGGTGGAAAGTAGAAAGGCAAAAGGGATGAAGGCTGTATGAAACTTCTTTTATAAGTGCATTAATCCTCTCTGTGAAAGTAGAGCCCTCACGATCTAATCACCTCCTAGAGGCCTCACTTCTTAGCATTGTCACATTGGTCATTAACTTTCAACATATGAATGGGAATTTTGGTGGAGGGGACACATTCAGACTACAGCACCACCTCTCTGTATTTTAGTAAGTTGTTTTAATCTCTCTTTTATTTCTTTATATGTAACATTGGAATAATACTAATACTTACTTGTATCAGTCAGAATAGGTTATGTGCAGTAACAAACAACCCCTAAATATCAGTATTTAAAACAACAAAGATGAACTTCTCACTTACTCATGTCCATTGTGATTTGACCAGTCCCTCTTCCACATCATCCTTACATGAGAACTTGAGTTGACTGCCCCATTGCTATCTGGAAGGTTGTTGGTCACCATGGCAAGGGGAAGGGATCATGTCATGTCACACACTAGCTCTTAAAGTTTTTTACCATGAAGAGATGAACATCTCCCCACTCACATTTTTCTGACCAAAGTAAGTGACCTCTCTATGCCTTTCATGGAGTTGGGAAATTGCAGTTAAACAATGGACCTCTGGGAATATGTGACTGCAGCTGGCACTTTCGTCTTAAATGTATTATTCTGGCCTGTGAGCTCCTTGGGAGTAGATTCTGACGTTCTTTAGCCGTGGGTCCTTAGTTCTCAGCAATGTCTTCAAGTAACAGTGAATGAAGAACAGACTGAGTGAACAACAAAAAACGTTGTCCTGTTTAAAGGAATTCTAGGCATAGGGAGAGCACGAGGGGACATTTTCTCAGTGCAGGGCCCCCTGAAATCCTATGCTTATTGTCTTTCCCTTCCTACTTATTTCTTCTTCCATCCTTCATGGCCAGGCTGTGACCACTGGGCAAGCACCAAGGAGTCTCCCTGATCCTCCAGGACCTGCTGGAGACTGCTGCCTCAAGTCATGTTTCTCTAGTAACGGCATTCCTTTCCCCACCTCCTTCCACTCTCCAAAAAGAATCTTGTTTTAGAAAGTCGCCTCCCTTCTGTTTCATCTGAGTAGAGGCTGCATCTGTGCCAGAAACTCTTCCAGCTCAGTGGCTCTCAAACTTCAGCAGGCATCAGAATCACCTGGAGGGCTTATGAAACCAGTTTGCTGGGCCCACTTGGTCCAGCACTTCTGATTCAGTGGCGAGAAGTGGAACCATGAATTTGCATTCCCGACAAGCTCATAGGTTATACCAATGTTGCTGGCCCGAGGATCGTGTTTTGGGCAGCATTACTCCATCTGAACTCTTCTTGTTCTCTTACATCCTTACGTCCCAAGACTCACGGATGTTAGTTTATTCTCAGGTACTGGTTTTACTTAGTTTTTTTGTTTGTTTTTTAAATTGAAATCGTATGTATTTAAGGTGCATAGCATGATGTTTTGAGATATATATATATATATATATATATATATATATATATGCAGTAAACTGATTACTGTAGTCAAGCTAATTAACACATCCATTCCTTCACAGTTACCTTTGTGTGTGTGTGTGTATGTGTGTGCATGTGTACATGTTAAGAACACTTAAGATCTACTCTTAGCAAATTTTAAATATATTACACAGTATTTTTAACTGTATATAGTCCCTTGGTGTACATTACATCTCCAGAGCTTACTCATCTTAACATAACTAAGAATTTCTACCCTTTGTCCATCTCCCATTCCTCCCTTCACCCCGGTCACCACCATTCTACTCTCTGCTTCTATGAACTTGACGTTTTTAGATTCCGTATAAGTGAGATCATACTGTATTTTTCTTTGTGTCTGGCTTATTTCACTTAACATAGTGTCTTCCAGATTGACTAATGTTGTCACAAATGGGAGGCTTTCTTTTTAAAAGCTGAGTAATATTTTATTGTGTGGGTGTGTGTATGTATGTATATATACAGATGTTTATCACATTTTCTTTATTCATGTGTCACTGGACATTTGGGTTGATTCTATTTATCTTCGCTATTGTGAATAATGCAGCAATGAAAATGGGACTGCAGATATCTCTTCAACATACTGATTTTATTTCTTTGGATAAATACGCAGAAGAGAGATTGCTGGATCATACGGTAGTCCTATTTTTGATTGTTTGAGGAAACTTCATGCTTTTTCAATAATGGCTGTACTAATGTACATCCCTACCAACAGTGTACAAGGGTTCCCTTTTCTCCGTATCCTTGCCAGCACTTGGTATCTTTTGTCTTTTTGGTGATAACCTTCCTGAAAGATGTGAGGAGGTATCTCATTATAGTTTTTTATTTTATTTTATTTTATTTTGAGATGGAGTGTGGCTCTGTCATCCAAGCTGCAGTGTAGTGGTGTGATATCGGCTCACTGCAACCTCCACCTCCTGGGTTCAAGTGGTTCTCCTGCATCAGCCTCCCAAGCAGCTGGGACTACAAATGCACGCCACCACACCCAGCTAATTTTTGTATTTTTAGTAGAGAGGGGTTTCGCCATGTTGGCCAGGCTGGTCTTGAACTCCTTACCTCAAGTGATCTGCCTGCCTTGGCCTCCCAAAGTGCTAGGATTACAGGCGTGAGCCACCACACACAGCCTCATTGTAGTTTTTAATGTTGCTTTTGAACTGTTGAAATGATCCTAATTATTTCTCCTTGGCATATCATAATACTCGTGTCTTTTATGTGTCTTCCTGAATGTTGTTTTGATTATTATGGACTGCAAATTCCAAAACATGGGAACTGTTTTGAACCAGAAGGCCTTAGAGAGGGTTTCCCACTCAGCATTTAATGCAAGTTGCGTATGGTCAGAATACTGAAGGCATTTGGACCCCTTCAACCAACTATTTAGAAAACTTATATAAGTGTTCTTATTATATTTCTGGTGTCTTGCTAATTAGCCAGTTGTCCTTTTTGA
The DNA here is from genome assembly GCF_000951045.1 of Mandrillus leucophaeus. Classification (NCBI taxonomy): domain Eukaryota; kingdom Metazoa; phylum Chordata; class Mammalia; order Primates; family Cercopithecidae; genus Mandrillus; species Mandrillus leucophaeus. Next base: position 554,024 of record NW_012105942.1, read on the forward strand.
AATCATTAAAAAGAAGTATTTGTGGAAGCCACGATTAATGTATCTATAATTTTGACATGGAATTTTATCATTTAGTTGACTAAGCTAGAAATTCATAGTTGTAGCTCTCAAATTGAACTTGGCATAACAACAAAGTAATTTGACTTTTTAGAATAAAGATATACATGGCTTTGAAGAAATGAAAGGCTGTATTTTAAGTGGCCTTCTATTTGGGCTAATACTTAATAGATGAGGAGAATTAAAATTATATTTAGTTAGACCATAGAGTGAAATCTTTTTCAAATGGCTTATCTGGGTATTTTCTCTATGTATATCTGTTCTCCATGAGCCTCTTGTTACTACAGGGACATTTGTGTTGCTGAATCAGCAGCTGAATAGAGACAGCTGTGTATATTTTGGTGTCTATTATTCCAGCCATGTGTACATGTGAAAAAGTCTCAAGTAAATGAGATCACTTATCACATTGTCTTTATATTCACTTAACACATTTACTGAACATTTCTTCCTATCAACTGATTTCTTACATTTTAAATGATTAATAGAATTCTTTTATTTGAATACACCCTAATTAGTTGGAAAATCATTGCTTTAAAATAATTGAAAGAAAAAAAGTATATGTTGCCAGATTACCCCCCAAGAAAGGGAGAAAAATATATATACAAATGTTGCTAACAAAAAACCTTTTGTTAATATTTCCATGTGATACTTTAGGAAGAAAATGAAATTTTAAACCTGATTAGGTTTAAAAACATCAGTCAGTTTGGGGTGATAGGAGTCATTTTTTAGTATTCTCTTAGTCTTGGAGACAGATGGTCCAATCTATAGCAATAAAGAGAAAAAACACCAGAAATTATGCCTCCAAATAATAAGATACATAAGAAACGAAACAGATTAAATGTTGCCACCATTACATGCTATTTGGAATGTTTGAGCTTGATTTACGCATTGTGTGGTATGTGTTTGTTTTTGCTTCTGTTTTGAAGTATTTGATTACCTCTCACATACAGTTTTGATAATTTTTATGGAAGTGAGTTCCTATAAAGGTTAGAAGTTGAACTCATTTGGTCCTCACCAACAGTTGCAAGTTATCAAGGGCAGGACACTGTGCTGTGCAATTCAGAGACACATTTGATTTCTTTAAATAACATATTTTTAAAATTTTTTCTTTAGCATATTTTTTCTAACTGCATCCTAAATTCATAAAGTCTTCTTTCTTTCTCATCTGTTTTCTCCAAAAATTTTCAATTATGCTTCCTTCTCCTCATCCTTTTTCTGTTAATGTGTGGTATGATGAAGGAGAAACTGTGTGTTTTTTAAGCTGAACGGATCTGAATTTGAAAACTTTCTCTTCTGCTTCTTAGCTGTGTAACATTGAACAAATTACAGATCTTTTCTGAGCCTCAATGAAATGGAGCAATTTTTCCGAAACTAAATACAATAATATATATTGAGTTGCTAAAAACAAAAATCAGGGCTCAATAAATGCTAGTTCTCTTCTCATTTCTAATTTTCACTCTTTCTTCTCATTTTTCATACTTTCCCCCAAAGTGTCCAGATGATTAATTTAAAACTTCTTGGCAGTTCTTTTGGGAAAGATTTAGAATAAAAGGTTTTTTCTTTTTTTCTGGAGTTAATCATTATTAAAAAGTCACCATTTAACTAATATTTACTTTGATCTAAGTAAGGCTATAGACCTTAGTTTAGTTAACATTATTTAATTCCAATTTGAATGAGTCCTGAGATCACCTTTTAAGCAGTAGATAGTCCTCAAATTATGGGAAGAAATTATTATCCCAGGATCACCAGGGATGGGTGGGGGAGCTCTGATGGTGACTGGTGTCTTCATCAAGTAAAACCTAGAGGTATTACCAATGAATTCTGTCTTCTGCTTGGGAATTGCTGATAGAAGGTTGTGCTTCTTAAGTCTAAACCCCAATCAGTCTGAATGCATGCAAATCAATTCATGCTATGCTAGTAGCTGCCTTCCCTTGATTTTCCCGGCTGGGAATTCCTCTCTGCCTCTCTGCTTTTCCTCCTCCTTTCTTCGAAAACAGCTTGAGGGTCACCTTCTTTGTGAAACATCTCCTGCTCTCTCCCTCCCTCTTACTCCATCCCCAGAGTTCTTTTTCCAGCCTGTCTCTGTGCCCCATGAATACCCCCATCCTTGTGCCTAGTAATACTCGCTCGTCTCCCTGCTTCTAGACCCTCAGCCCAGTAAGAGCACAGAGGATGTTTGATTCAGTGACAGACTCTGGTCACGACTCATGGCAGTGCTCAGCAAGTATGTATTGAATATTTCTGCAGAAATCAATGTTAAACATCACAAGAGTTTAAGATAAAAGTCATGATTCCCTTAGATAAAGGAGCATAGAAGTTTGAAGTTATAATTGGTGGTCTGGATTGAAAACAACATAAGCAGAGCTAAATAAAGATGAGTTGGAGTCTGCTTTCTAATTATACTGAACTAGAAATTTGAACCAATTATCAACATTGTTCTGGAAGAATTAAGAATGCTATTTGATTTACCTAATTACTTGATTTTATTATCTTATTCAGATTTAGGAAGAAAGAAGAGTCCTCCTCATCACTCAAAAAGCAATACAAAAATAATCCAGACACCCCATAAATATATTAAAGCAAAGGATATTGAAGCCTGAGAAAGCTGAGCAATTACTTCAGTTCTCTACAGCATTGTCATTTTGAAGACACAGCCAGTTCAGAAGTACTATAGTGGCTGCAAAAATTGTATAGTCAGAACTTGAGTTGGAAGAGCTGCTAAAATAGCCACTTACATACCAATTACATATCCTCTTGGACCTTAGCTCATCTGTTAAGGGAATGTTGATAACTACTTCTCAGGGTCGTTATGAGAATTAAGTGAGCCAGTATGTGAGTAAGCCAACAAACTTTCCATTAATCTCCAAAAGACTGCAAATAAATCTATGGTTTTGCATGAAACCACAGCAAAGCAAAAAATAGTGTGTTACAGTAAGTTATGTTTGTCTATGGATCTGATACCATTGAGGATCAAGAAATATAAACAAATGCTGATTATTTGTTTAGAAAGCATACACATATCAAAAACTCATAACACTGTTAGTATTTGATTTTGATGAAAAAAAATCAAGAAAACTGCAGTTGAAGGAACTTGAATGTAGGGGACTGCTCTCCCTTGTCATAAACTCATTTTAAATAAGCCCCAGGGATTGTAATGCTTTGAATAAAAGTCAAATGTAAATATTCCTTCCGTAGGTTGACAGTAGACAGGGAAAAGCCTCCAGTGGGGTAACCCTTGAGTGCAAGGGACAGTGGCCTCTCACTACCTCGCCCAACTCCAGCCCTAAGGCCTTGAGGAAACAGACGCTCACCCACTGGGATGACTCATGGTCTCTGTAGATGCAGGGCTGTGCAGCACACAAAAGATGAAATAGGATAAACGGAGGGAGTGGAATGGAGATTTAATTTCAAGGCATGAAAATTAAATAAAATTCAGTCTTGCTTCATCATCTTTATGAGGAGATGAATGTAAATTAGGTTAAGGGGGAAGAATCCTTTCTGGAACCCCAGCTCAGTTTCTGTCTCATCACAAGGCTGAAGGTCTCAGTCCAGCCTCTGTGGCTGCATGCCTTATGAGAGTAATCATTCTGAAGTCACAGGATATTCTCAGAAAGAACCCATTTCCATCTGTGAATCGAAGTTGTAAGGTTAGAGCAACCAAAGATCACTGATGAGTTGGCATGAAGGTAGGTAGACATAATCACAGTGGGGACTGAGCTTTGGGGAAGGAAAGAAAGCAAGCCATGTCCCTTTGGGAGCCCAGGAGGAAGCTGTCAAGAAATCGGGGTGAGCCAGGTGCAGAGAAAGTTCATCAGTGCTGATTAAGGCTTACTTCTCATTTGCTTTACAATGCACAGCATTAGCCTTAAACAGATTCTTGAGTACAAACTTCATAAAGGCAGATACCAATTCTAGATGCATCCTCTGTGCTACTTTACACCCAATAGATTCAGGTGTTGTCCGAGTGGGTGGAATTGTTTTCAGTGTTTCAAGATTATAATGTGTCATAAATAAGTCTTTCTTTGCTGAACTTCTCATTTAGTCTGGTTTGTGTGTTAAGGTATTTTCTTGTTGCTCCAGTCCTGAATTTTTGCCTCAAAGGCTACACTCCACCTGTTTTAAATTAGCAAGCGCACCTAATTACCCTAATATGTACCAGATTGGTTTGCCTTTTCCTCTTATGTTCCAGGCTTCAACATCCTTTGTCGCTCTGTACTTAGAGTTCAAATTGGAAACGAGATAAAAGCAGTGCATGTTCCTTGCATCGGTCAATAATACAGTTACATATAAGTGAGCATTCTGTTACATATCACCAACAACATTCTGTATGTTTGCCATAAACAGGATCTAACTCTTTATTTCTGTTCTAAAATCTCAGAAATATCATGTGAACATTTTTCATTATTAGTGTATATTAATCCTTTTAAATATCTGTATAATATTCCATTATATAGAGTTGGCATGATTGATTTAACCAATTTTCTGTTGCTGAGCATTTCAGTTGATTCCAAGTTGTTGCCATTGCTATCATGCTGCAGTGAATATCCTTATACGTAGTTTTCATGTATTCTCAGGCACATCTTTTGAAAGGAGAATTCATAGAAGGGAAATTGGCAGTCAGCAGGCAGGGGGTGGCAAAGGGAATGGACATTTCAATTTTTGAAAGTCTTTCTCATGTTACCCTCAAGAAAAGTACCACTTTGTCCTCTCATTGACAGCTTATTAGAGCTTCTTCCCTTATACCTCACCGGTAATGGTCATAATCAATCTTTTTGTCTTTTTTTTTTTCATTTTTGCCAATTAGTAAGTGCAGTTAATATTTTTACTTTGGGAATTACCTTAGTTTACATTTCTTTGCTCATTCTTCTTTTCATTTGTTAACAAAACATTTATGTTTTTTCTTCTGTGAATCAACTATCAAAGTTTTTTACCCACTTTTCTCTTGACTTGCTATCTCTAACAGGACATTGTAGAGGAAACAAACCATTATTAAGTGTAGGAGATACTTGAAACTAAAAATATCTGAGGCATGATTCCAAATTACACTATCCTTGTAGAAAGTGGTAGTATGTATGTATGGTGTTTTTACAAACATGGTTTTATCCTGTTATTGTTATCTTAGGCTTCCCTTGATCTCATTTTTACTGCTAAGCATTCTTTCTGATTTTTATTATATTCCTGACATCTTAGGCTATTTATCATCATTCTCAATTTTTCCCTTTCAGCTCATATATTTGGTAGATAATTCAGCAATCTCAAAAATCCCAGGCAGAAAATTTCTGTCCTTAGATACATGTGGTTTTTCAAAGAAGAGATTGTTTTTAAGAAGTAAGCACATTTAAGAAGGTATATAGGAATTCTTATCCATGCTTTCCAATACTTAATGTTGTCATTAATCCATAATTTTCTCCCCCAATATAACTTTCTCCTTCTCTTCCTATACTTTATCCTCCACCTTTTCCTTTTTTCTTCTCTTTGCCCTTTCTCTGCTCCTTTGTTTCACTTTCTCTGTTTTCCTCTCTAGGTAGAGAGCTTTCTCTCTGACAGCAACTCTGAACCAATTAATATTCTCTCCTGGAATTCTAGGTGAAAACTCTTAATAAAGAAGGCACTGATTGATACTTCAGTGGTGAAACAATAGTTGTACCCATTAAATTCAAGAGTGAGGCCAGGATGTACACCTTCATCCCAGTTGTGTTTACCTTTGCTCTGGAGGCCCTAAGTGACACAGTTAGAAAATAGCAATTGTAGGTTTTAAAATTAGGAAAAGGGAAGCAAACAATACTATATCAAGATGATATAATTGTATTTCTAGAACACCTGAGAGAATGAACTGTAAACTGTTTTTCTTAAACAGCTAGCAAATTTAGTAATGTGGTTTAGTACAAAATCAGTGCACAAAAATCAGTAGCCTTTCTACATTCAAACAACTACTTGAAGATAGAAATGGGAGTAAAAGAAATATGCAATACCAATTGTATTGTTTACCAATATACAATAGAAACCCAATGACAAAATACCCAGGAAATAAAAAGTAACAAGAAATGAGAAAGGTCTATGTTAAAAAAAAAAAAAAAAAAAAACCCAAAAAACTATGGCATATAATTTATTTTTAGATAAAATGCTAAAGCAGTGTAAAAACACCAATTTTCCATGTATTTATGTATAGATTTAGCATGATTCCATAAAAATTACTAACTGGATTTAAAAAAATCAAATTCTAAAGTTCATGTGCAACATAAAATGTGTAAGAACAGACTAGGAACTTTTGACAAAGACAAATAATGAGGCCAGGTGGGCCTATCTGCCGAGGTGGGCAGATCACCTGAAGTCAGGAGTTTGAAATCAGCCTGGCCACCATGGTGAAACCCCATCTCTACTAAAAATACAAAAATTAGCCAGGCGTGGTGGCGTGCGCCTGTAATCCCAGCTACTCAGGAGACTGAGGCAGGAGAATCACAGAATGGCAACTCTTAATATTGACCCAAATACATACTGGATTTAGTATATAGTACAAATATATGAAATTGATATGTAATGTAGGTAGTATTTCAAACCAAGGGAAGAGAGATTATTTACATGTAAACAATAGTTAGATTCCTGCCTGATTGTTACGCAAAAAGAAGTCCCAGATGCATCAAAAAATTTAAATGCAAGGAATTAAACCATAAAGTTACAGAAAGAAACATGGGAGAATGTTTTAAATATAATCTTAGATTGCAGAAGGTCTTTCCAATGACGACATGAAACCATTCGTGAGCACACTGATAGGATTAACCATATACAATTGAAATTTTCTGTATGATAAAAGATACAATCAAATAAAGTAAAAATATAAATTAAACATGCTTGCCACGCATATTACATCCAGAAACCTGATTTCCTCAATACGTAAAAAAATTTGTATAAATCAGTTCTAGAAAACCAAATGAGAAAACATTCTTCTCTGGATATAGCTATAAGAAATCCAACACAATGCTTACACTGGGGAAGGAGAACCAGAGGCTAAAGTGACTCCCTCTTCATTTTATACTGCTGGGTTTTTAGCATGAGTATGTGGAGTGTCCTACTTTGTTCTGGCTGCTGTAACAAAAATACCATAGACTGGATGGCTTATAAACAACAGAAACCTATTTATCACATTTCTGAAAGCTGGGAAGTCCAAGATACCAGCAGATTCAGTATCTAGTGTGGACCCACTATCTGGTTTTTAGATGCTATCGTCTTACTGTGTCCTCACATGGTAGAAGGGGGAAGTGAGCTCTCTGGGATTCCACTTATAAGGACACCAATCCCATTCATGGACTCTGCCCTCAGGATCTAATCACCCCCCAAAGGCTCCGTCTCTTCATACCACCTTGGGGGCTAGGATTTCAACATAGGAATTTGGGGGAGACATATTCAGCCTATAGCAAGTAGTTTCCAAAGAGAAATAAATGAGAGAAAAACAGACTGAGAAATACATTTTAAAAATTGAAAATCTATGTTTTCTTCAATTCATCTTGCTGCCAATAACCTGCACAAGTAGGAGAAGAGAGGGAAAAAGATGAAAACAGAAATAGTCCAGAAATAGTTGCAGGCATCTCCACCACCTTCCTTTTTTTTTTTCCTAATACATTTGCCATTAAGGTTTCAACCATGGGGTTTCTCTGAAAAACGCCTGTATGTCTCTAAATGCTAAAAGAATTTTGCATTTACAAGTGGAATAGATCATTCTTTTTGTGAGTGGTGGGAAGTTTGGTCTTGCCATCCCCCAGGAAGTCTCCCTTCACACCTCTTTCTACCTTGCTTTAAGTATGATGCAACTTAGATTTTACTTATGGAAAAAAAAAAAAAAGTAAAATTTTCCAGCAGAATGATGTAATTTGAACAATTTTCTTTTCTTTTTTTTTTTTTTTTTTGAGACGGAGTCTAGGTCTGTTGCCCAGGCTGGAGTGCAGTGGCCGGATCTCAGCTCACTGCAAGCTCCGCCTCCCAGGTTTACGCCATTCTCCAGCCTCAGCCTCCCAAGTAGCTGGGACTACAGGTGCCGCCACCTCGCCCGGCTAGTTTTTTGTATTTTTAGTAGAGACGGGGTTTCACCGTGTTAGCCAGGATGGTCTCGATCTCCTGACCTCGTGATCCGCCCGACTCGGCCTCCCAAAGTGCTGGGATTACAGGCTTGAGCCACCGCGCCCGGCCCATTTGAACAATTTTCTAATGTTTGTATAGAGTTTTGAGAATGCTTTACTAATAATTGAGCTACCATCAATTGAAAAACTTCTTAATACATTTAAAGTACAGTATATTAGTCTGTGGTTTAAAAAATGGCACACCTCATTTTTCGTTTAGATGGTGATTTTATCTTGGTGAGAGATGGCTCCTTATTTAGAGCAGTTAAGAATATAAGACCTTTAGTAGCCTTAACAGCATGGACATAGCTGTGTTATTTGCCAAAGTGTAGGCTTATTTATACAAGATATTTAATAGTATGTTGGGCAGATAGAATCGAAATTGCTATTGTTCTTCAGCTTTGCCCCTTGTCCTGTAGGAAAGCCAACAGTGTGTGGGATTTTACAGGTATTTAAAATCACTGGAAGGAATATTAATACTTATTAGAGACTCACTATTTAATGGTGTCTCGAAAAACATAGCCACTATCCTGTAAGTGAAGTTACTATATGTTTTCCTGAAGTGGAGGGGTCTCTATAAAAAGTCCAATTTGTGATTTTGAATGCTTCAGTTCATCCAGGAATATCTCGGCAATTTCCTGCATCTTAGTAAATTGATGACATTTTTAGTGATAGTTTCTTTACACCAGTTTCAAGTCACCTTCCTGTCAGGAAATGCAGAGAATGGGGAGTGTGACGGCGATTGTGTAAGAGCTTGTCCAGATTTGAGGAGATGGGATGCGGGGCGGAAAGCGTATTTCTGCTTTGAGAGAAATGGCCTTCTAATTTCTTTTCCTGCAGAAAACATCTTCCACAGGGTCTCAGCAGGGTGTTTTCTGAGCTCATTATGGATCTGTTACTTGGCCTCCTGGAGACTTCTGTATTCTACGGGCTTCTGGCTTTTAGTCTTTGGAGATCAGTTGTTCTATGTCATTGTTACACAGCTCATAATTGGTGTGGGCACATATTTTACAGTTTATCAGGCTGGCAGGTTTTGAAGGCATTAATAACAGAACAGGTATAGATTTCCAAGGGCAGTCTCGTCTCTATTCCTAGCGTTTTCTGCAGGCTCAAGATGTACTTGACCATAAAGTAATATTTTACATTTAATGACTTGACTATCATTTTGCAAATTTTCTAAACATTTTGTATTTCCTTTTAGTTCCAGCATTGATGCAAATGTAGAACTATACTGAATATTGAGGAACAATTCTCCCCAAGGTAGACCAGCAAAGATCTTCAGAATGTGTCCATAAAAATCATAGCTTGAACTTGCCTCAGAATTTATATTTTGCAGATTTTCACATTATATCACCCTTATGGCATCTTCTCTACTCCCCATATGCCCAGACCCCATATTTCTCTTCATTTCTCAATTAGTTTTATGCTTGGGTGTCCCAATGGAAACAGAATAGTGCTTGCAGAATTGATCAGATTACTCATGCATTTGATCCAATTGCATCATGAAGATAACTAAAAACATCAGATGAACGGGTTTAGGTTTTCCTACCTTGTTTTTCTTATTGATTTTATGTTTGTCACAAGACAAGTCTCCAAATCTGAAGAAATAGAATGAATTTAAAAGAAAGGCATGCTTTATTCTTTCTATATCTCCCAACTGTCTCTCTTACATAAATTCAACTGTTCTTTTTAACTACCAAATTGTTAATGCTTTTGCCACTAAAATATACAGATTCTATTCAGATAGTTTTTGACTCTTAAGTCTCAGAACAAACTTGCAGTCATAACTACCTCTCCATGGACAGCAAGCCGTCATTAATTACTTAACTTAGTATATTTTTAATTTGCCTAGCAGAGCAGTAAAAGAATAATGTGAGCTACGAAGAGTTAATAATAGCTATTGTTTGAGAACTTCTTATAATCAACACAAAAGTAGGCATTATATACATAATTTATCTTTTAAAATTCCTCGTAGTCAGACCCAGCCGATATCACTAATATCATTCACTTAGACCTTAATTGCCAGACACTGAGCTGTGCTTTGCATTTATTATCTCCTCTGCTTCACAACAATCCTACAGGTACTGTTACTATACCCATTTTACAAATGAAGGAACTGAGGCTCCAAGAGGTTGATTCATTGTTCAAGTGTGGTTATTAAGTATTAATAACTGCTGTGTAGGGATTCATGCCTCCTAGGTCTTCTGCCTCAAGTACACCATATACTTTGTATCAAAGAAGGCTTTGCCATTTTATTGATGGAGGAACTGAGATAAGAAAAGCCACTGGCATGGCCACCAAATGAGGAAGCAAAGACATGGGCCCCTGTTTCTCTGATTCCAGTGTCCATGTGAAAAACTATCATGCTACACACTAAAATATGATTTTTTTTTTTTGAGATGGAGTTTCGCTCTTGTTGCCCAGGCTGGAGTGCAGTGGCACAATCTCAACCCACTGCAACCTCCACCTCTTAGGCTCAAGCGATTCTCCTGCCTCAGCCTCCCAAGTAGCTGGGATTACAAGTGCCTGCCATCATGCCCAACTAATTTTTTGTATTTTTAGTAGAGACGGTTTCACCATGTTGCCAGGCTGGTCCTGAACTCCTGACCTCAGGTGATCCACCTGCCTTGGCCTCCCAAAGTGTTGGGATTACAGGCGTGAGCCACCACGCCCAGCCAAAAGTGATTTGTATTCTATTTTTATTTTTTAAACTTTATATGATTGAACCCGTAGTCACCCATATGAATTTTCTTTTTTCAATTCTGGTAAAGATATAGATTAAAAATCCTATTCTAAAAGTTTGAAATGTCTCAACTGGGAAGAAAGTCCTAAAACTGTTCTAGCTTGAACAGAAAATATTTCCATCTGTCACATTTGTGGATACCACATGGGGTTTTTATATAATGTTTTTGTTTGGTACTCGAGGCATAGATTAATTTTTACTTCCTTTGGGCAGACAGCCTCACATTCTGGTGAATTTTTAAACCTCCAGATAAAGATAAAAATTCAAACATATAAATAAGACGGTATCAAATATATTTAAAATAATAGTCACACTTCAACTGGGAAGATGATGAAAAATTGGAGGGCAGGGACCCTTATGAAACAGTAACAAGGATGAATTAGAATCTATCTGCATGGCATACCCTCACTGATGTGCCAAGCCTTCATTAACTGCCACCACTTCTTGGAAGCCTCTTCCGACTCCTTCAGATGGATGGAAAAGCATTCTCCAATGCTCCTGTAGCTCCATCATAGCAATTATTTTATTTTAAATGTTTATTTCTACTGTTTTCCTACTGGACTCCATACTCCTTGAAATCAGGAATGAGATTTTATTAACTTTGTGTCCCCAGTGCCTGGAACATTTCAACCAGACACAAGCCTTCATCAACTCAGTTCACAGTCAACATATACTTACTGAGCATTTAGTATATGCCAGGCACTCTGTCAAGGCACTGGGACAGCATGAAAAAACAATAGAAAAGAGAATATATAAACGAGAATGAACACTGGACTGGGAGTCTGAAAACTTGTATTCCATTTCTATTCTGTCTGCTAATTTGGTGTTTGATCTTCAGTAACATTCCTGGCCTTTAGTTGGCTAAAAGGAATGTCTGGATTGAAAGACGTCTAAAGTCTCTCAGCTCTGTAAGTCTATGTAATTATCATTATCTCAAATATAACTGAACCATGTCTAATGTGTTACAGGCTCACAGTGTGGTCAGAATAGTGTGCAAGTGTGGTTAGAAGACCTAAATATATAGGAATAAACTTCTGTGAGTGTGAGAATACTAAAAACTGGTATGGCTTAGTGCCATAAAAAGCAAATACCAGAATGTGCTTAAGCTGGTAAAAGAGGGTAAAGAACAGCAATAAGGCTTTTAAGATTAGTATGAGAACAAAAATAGGAGAGGTAAGCCTGAAGATTAGAACGGACGGTATGTGGTGTAGTGTTACACATGACACACAAAGCAGAAATCTTCTCATCAAGAAGAGCTTTTGTCTGCAAAGGCAAATGGTTCAAAGGGAAGTGAACCCAAGAGAGGCAAGCAGACAGCGGGCTTGAGTGTGGGCAAGAGTACATCTCTCTGTAGTGAGAAAGGTGGAAAATAAGATTTCCTACAGATGATTTCCAAGACCCACAATGAATCTCAGATTTATATAAGATGCCAAAGGCCTGGAGATAGCCCAACAGTATCCTGGTTTGCAAAGTAAAGAAGGTGTGTTTTGTGAATTTCAAGCTGGTAATCTTGATGTCTATTGCTTAGCAAAATTGTGGCTGGTTTATGAGCACTGGGAATGGAAAAAAAGAAGATCAATATGTAGCCAAAAGTTAGCCCAAACTAATTTTGTATTTTTGGTTGTCTGCAGAGTATATACATATTTGTCTTTTTTTTTTTTTTTTTTAATTAAGAGAGGAGGTCTTGCTGTGTTACCCAGGATGGTCTCAAATTCCTGGGCTTAAGCAGTTCACCCGCCTCAGCCTTCCAAAGTTGCTAGGATTACAGATGTGAGCCATCACGCCCAGCCCATATTTGTCTTTTAACTTGGGCTTTGACAAAATCATGATCTCTTTTTGAAGAATATGGAAACATTAAATGTGGCTGGTGTTCTAGTTAATTTATTTATAACCAGCTAAATGACGTCATCAAAATGATGGTTGCTGATCAATACAGTCTCAGGCCAGGAAACATATTTTGAGCCCAGTGTCTACTTCAATGCCAGGTGTCCATTTTTATTGGAATTACATGAATATCTACACAAATTAATAATGTCTACCTAGAAAGAGGTCTCTAGTGGAATATCATAGAGTTTTCTTTGCTCTATGCTTTCTTCAATTTCCAAACACTTGGGTGAAGCTTTGGAAGTCAGATTTATAATATTTGCAGATGAACACAAACTGAGAGGGACAACATAATTTTGGAAGCCAGGCTTAGGATCCAAAGAGACTGATAAGCATAAATTCTGTTCCCAAGTTAACAAAATGAAATTCAGTGTAGTAAAATCCTTCACTTGAATCTTTGAGGGAATAAGTCCCAGCCCTGCCCTATCACGCATGGTGGAGTGCAAAGAGGAGGATGTGGAGGTAGAGAGTGGTCTCCTTTGAGTCTGCATCTTCATACACTGAAGGGGATCTGGTCAGGTGCAAGAGACCAGATACTCATCCAAGGTGAGGCCTTCAAACTTATGTACTCCCCATGACTTTTTGCAGGCAATCATTGAGATTTGTAAAATGGGAGTTGGTTGGTCCACAGGCCTAGTTATAAAGGCAGAGCAGCATTCTTTAGCATTTGGTGTTATTATAGAAACAGGAATCAGGATAAGAAAAAAGAAAACCTCGAATGAAAGCAAACCTGGAGGCCCCTCCCCATCTCAAATGGGAGGCTCTGGGGTCACTCCTAGCTGTGTGACTCTAGGCAAGTTATCTGAGCTCTCTTAGCCTCAGTAATCTGAAAAATAGATATTAGAATTATTTCACCTCCAGAATTATTGTGAGAACAAATGTTTTTGTACTAAAGCACTTAGAATAGTGCCTGACCACAAGCAGTATGGGCTGTTATTACTATTATTATTAAAACTTAGAAAAATATGGCTTGTTACAATGAGGAGACTAGTTAACAGGATTCTTACACTTCCCATGCTTTAGAAAAACATACAAAACGAAAAAACAGTCATAAAAGTGTAGGATGGAGGGCATGTAGCTTTGCAGCATTGACCAAAAAAAAAAAAGGTAGATTTGGGCTGTTTTTGCATATACTGACCACTTTGTACCAACTGGCATTACAGTTTGAAGATGCAGAGCCTGTAGATTCACTCACTCTAGATTTTAGTTTCACTAGGCTTCATTTTTCTTTCTTTATCTTTTTTTTTTTTTTTTTTTTTTTTTTTTTTTTTTTTTTTTTTTTTTTTTTTTTTCAGAGAGACAGGCTCTTGCTCTATCACCCAGGCTGAAGTGCAGTGGTATGATCATAACTCACTGCAGCCTCCAGCTCCTGGGCTCAATTAATCCTCCTGCCTCAACCTCCTGAGTAGCTGAGACTACAGGCATCTGCCACCATGCCTGGCTAACTTGCTACAAAAATGTTTTGTAGAGATGGGGTCTTGCTGTGTTGCCAGTGCTGGTCTTGGACTGCTGGCCACAAGTGATGCTAAAGCCTCAGCCTCCCAAAGCGCTGGAGTTGCAGGTGTGAGCCCTGCACCCAGGCTTCACTAGGCTACTTATTGTGAAACTGCCTTTAGCATCCGCATGCCATTTCCCGGTGTTGGTCCCTCATTCCTGCTTTCATCTCCTAGTTCAGATTAATTTTTCTAAAATAACAACAGCAGTATTTATGTCTTACTCCAACTCCATGGCAGATGTGTGTAAATTGCAAACATTTAGGAATAGCATTTGCCAACTCCCAAGACTTGGCTCTCCCTCTCGCTCTGGCCTCACTTACCTAGCTGACCTCCTGTAGTACTGAGTTGTGTGCTGGCCAAGTTCCTATTCCCTGGCCTGCTTTCCTTCCCTTGACCTTCCTTGAAATGCTGCTAACCTGACTTTTGACTGATCTATGTGCTGTCTCGTGTGTGAAGCCTAAAGAAAGGTCCTTCTCTAATGGAAACTTTCATTCTAGGAGTTACCTCATTCTTTTTTATGTGGCTCTGTTAGCTCCTTCATTAGGTTTCAAGCTCTTTGAAACAGTGATTGAATTTGCTCACCTTTGCTTTCCTCTTGGGGTCTACATTGGGTCCCCAAGTGATAATAGAGCCTTCTGTAGTACTGAATTGTTTTGAACAGAATTAAAGGACATTGGCACCAAATGTGATTTTGCTAATCCTTGGTAGATTTGGTGCCTCTGTCTGGGCCTGACGAGGATAGAATGGCTGAAGAAACTGTGATCCCCCACCCATTATATTCTTTATTTCTGAACTGCTCTAGAAGTTTTTGCCTCTTTTTGTTTCTATACATTTTCATACTTTTAAGCTACCTTTGCTTTTTCTTCCTGTCTAACCTTTCTTCACATGCTCACATGCAAGCCCAGTCATCCATCTCTCTTTTTCACCTTTCTGCCCTCATATATTTTTCTTAAAATATCTTTTCTCATCTTACCTCCTTTCCTCTATCAGCCTCCTGAGCAGAAAATGGTAGTGCTAATGTTTTAAAAAGTCAGGGAGGACTAGAAATCTGTATGGAATGTAATTCACTTTTATTGCTTTTAAATTAAATGAAAGACTTTGCCCGTGTTTCCATTATACTCAGAAGGATTTCAGACTAAATCCTTAAGCCTGCCATATGGAAATAACTGGGCTAGATGGCTGCTATCTAATCTGAGCATTTAATTCAAACATTTGAAATGGTTTTTGCTTCAAGAAAACGTAGGTTGACACTAAGCTTTATTTTAGCAAAGGTTTGGGAAAGGTTCTAATCTGTAGTATGTACACTTTAATAAATTTCATAGACTAGAGCAACAGATTACAATTTAGTTTGTTCTTCCAACATAAAACTATTCTAATCCTAGTTATAATTTCACTGAAGGCTGGATTTACTCACTGACTTGTTAAAACTGTAGATATCAACCACAACCCTGTTATTTAAACACAATTCAGAAATCATAAATAGAAATTCAAAAGGAGAGCTCAATGCTGCAAGATGAGATTTGATGCCCTGAAGAAACTCTGAAATTTGCCAAAGACCTTGTGGGACTTAAAATAACTTTTTGTTTCCTACCAGCTAGATATGGCAGCTTGAGAACTATTTATTATAAATCAAAATAGATATTTTACCAACTCAGAAAATGTTGCTTTTTGTTTGGATATTAATCTTGTTTGTTCATATTTTTAACTAGGAAAGTTACAACGTAATATGGTCATCCAACAGACCACAAGAAGAGAATTTATCTCTCATTTTCAACATTTTAGCAAATATTTCTTGAACACTAACTGTGTGCAAGGTACTACAGTGAATGTTTCTGCTAATGAAAATATGAATTAAATTTGATGCTTGATCATAAGAAATAGAACTGTGATATAATATTATAAATGCCATAGAAAACTTGCTATTATAAAAAGCTCTGAGGAGTTAATGCTTGCATAGGGTGCAGTGGGTCAGCTAGAGAAGGCTTTATAAAGAAAGTGGAATATGAGCTTTGATGCCTAGCCAGATGTGGGTGTGTGAAGAACAGGGCAGGGCAGTGGGGAGTGGGTGGATTCTGGACAGCTGAAACATTGTTAACAAAATCTCAGAAATGGTACAAAATGGAATATGAATGAGAAAAACAGAACATTGGTTAGGTCTTATTTTTGTGCAAATTAAAGAGAAGAGTTAGAGACAAAGTTAAAGTCAATGCATCTAGAATTTCAGCTTAAACTTTGGTAGTTGGTAGAGAATATTTTATCATTATTCTGCTCTTTAAACAACTTCAGAGATGATTGATCTGCACTAATCTGGATTGTAAAGGAAGAGAAATTGTTTGGAAGACCAGTTAGGGCATTATTATATGGTCTAATAAAAGTTAATAAGATCTGCACAAGGCTGGGAAGAGTAGGATTAGAACAGAGGGGTGGAATTAAAGGACATCATGTAGTGGAAATTTCTAGGATTTAGAACCTGACTGGAGAGGAAGAAGAAAGGGAGGAGTTAAAAATAACTGTAATGAGCCAAATCTGAGAACTGACCCTGCTAAAAAAGTCAGACAAGTCAAGTGGTGCAGCTGGTGTGTGCTAGAAAGTAAGTTCAGCTTTACTAGCAGCACATGAATGTGTGCATGTTCCCTAATGGGCAGTGGAAAGTATGAAACTGAAACTCAGGCTATGACCTGGAATATAGACTTGGGACTCATTAGCATCAAGGAAATAGTGAAGATGTAGGAACAGATATGAATGCAAAGGGAGAATATGGAAGAGAAGATGGCCAAGGACAAGAGTCTAGGGAGAAGTTCTACTTTTAGGTGAGTCTGTTGAAATAGTGAGGTCAGAGTAGAAGTAAAAGAACTAAACATCATAAAAGACTGGGGAAGACAGAGTGTGGAGAAAGGAGGAGCAATAATATCCATGGAAGCAGAGAGGTAAGGAAGATGAAAACTGAGGGGGAAATTACATGTGGCAGCTAAGAATTCATTGACGACTTTCACAAGAGAGGTCTTAGAACTATGACTTGCTGGAATGTATCCTCTTTGTCAGTCTGGAGTGTTTGTTTTTGACTTATTAAGTATGCTAGATTTGTCCAATGATTTAAAGTAGCACAGATAACTCTCTCTGTGTGTGTGTGTGTCTGTCTGTCTGTCTGTGAGAGAGAGAGAGAGAGAGACAGAGAGAGAAGGAGAGAGAAAGAGTAAGCACCAGTCTTGTGGCCAGGGGACTATTTTATATTAATCAGTGATAAAATTATTTAAATATTCTTTGAGCTCACATTTCATCAATAATAGAAATGTTTACTTAGCCAAAAAGGAGATCTCTGGAAATTGACATTAGTCAATAAATAAAATTTGTATCCAAACTATGTTAATTAAAAAGACATTCTGCCCCATTTAATCACATGAAACAGTAACAGCAACAAAAATTCTATGTAAACAGCTGTTTAATTGAATTGATGCTCATACCCCAGGAACATATTTAGATCATCTGTTTCCTTTTTTTTTCTTCAGAATAAAAGGCCAAGCTATGATAGCAACTGGTGGAGTGATAACTGGCCTGGCCGCCTTGAAAAGGCAAGACTCTGCCAGATCACAGCAGCATGTCAACCTCAGCCCGTCTCCTGCTACCCAAGAGAAGAAACCCATCAGGCGCCGGCCCCGGGCAGATGTTGTGGTTGTTCGTGGCAAAATCCGGCTTTATTCCCCATCTGGCTTTTTTCTTATTTTAGGAGTGCTCATCTCCATTATAGGAATTGCCATGGCCGTTCTTGGATATTGGCCCCAAAAAGAACATTTTATTGATGCTGAAACAACACTGTCAACAAATGAAACTCAGGTCATTCGGAATGAGGGCGGTGTGGTGGTTCGCTTCTTTGAGCAGCATTTGCATTCTGATAAGATGAAAATGCTTGGCCCATTCACCATGGGGATTGGCATTTTCATTTTCATTTGTGCTAATGCCATTCTTCATGAAAACCGTGACAAAGAGACCAAAATCATACACATGAGGGATATCTATTCCACAGTCATTGACATTCACACGCTAAGAATCAAGGAGCAAAGGCAAATGAATGGCATGTACACTGGTTTGATGGGAGAAACAGAAGTAAAACAGAATGGGAGCTCCTGTGCCTCGAGATTGGCAGCAAATACGATCGCCTCTTTTTCAGGTTTTCGGAGCAGTTTTCGAATGGACAGCTCCGTGGAGGAGGATGAACTTATGCTAAATGAAAGTAAGAGTTCTGGGCATCTTATGCCCCCTTTGCTCTCTGACAGCTCTGCATCTGTCTTTGGCCTCTATCCACCTTCTTCCAAGACAACTGATGATAAGAACAGCGGTTCTAAGAAATGTGAAACCAAGTCAATTGTGTCATCGTCCATCAGTGCTTTTACATTGCCTGTGATCAAACTTAATAACTGTGTTATTGATGAACCCAGTATAGATAACATCACTGAAGATGCTGACAACCTCAAAAGCAGGTCAAGGAATTTGTCAATGGATTCCCTTGTGGCTCCTTTGGCTGACACCAGTGAATCCTTCCAGCCCGTCAGCACAGTGCTACCAAGGAATCATTCCATTGGGGAGTCTTTGTCGAGTCAATACAAGTCATCTATGGCTCTCGGACCTGGGACTGGACAGCTCTTGTCTCCTGGGGCTGCCAGAAGACAGTTTGGGTCCAATACATCGTTGCATTTGCTCTCATCACACTCAAAGTCCTTAGACTTAGACCGGGGTCCCTCCACTCTGACTGTTCAGGCAGAACAACGGAAACATCCAAGTTGGCCTAGGTTGGATCGGAACAACAGCAAGGGATATATGAAACTAGAGAACAAAGAGGACCCGATGGATAGGTTGCTTGTGCCCCAAGTTGCCATCAAAAAAGACTTTACCAATAAGGAGAAGCTTCTTATGATTTCAAGATCTCACAATAATTTGAGTTTTGAACATGATGAGTTTTTGAGTAACAACCTAAAGCGGGGAACTTCTGAAACAAGGTTTTAATGTTAAAAGAATATATCATTTTACAAGGGTATATATTTTAAAATGATTTTCACTGGTGTTTCCTTCTTAAAGCACTGGCTATAAGCCTTTTTAATCAAATGGTTTGTAGTGTATTAGAATTGGCTGCTTAGTTCTGTAATGAAGATGGTTGTATGTTTGGGTTACTTGTGACTGCAGTACTCTATGTTATCACATATGATTTTATTTTTCTCTTCCTTTGAAAGCATGATCTCTTTTATTAATATGAATGCAAAACAGTTGCATCCAAATTAAAGCTTATTTTCTTTACTTTTAAGTTCTTTGATTGCCCTATTCATAAAATGAAGTGTCCAGTATGGAAAACAGAGGGTACCAAAGCGTGGACCAGGAGTATAAATTCAGTCCCAATACTCAATACATATTATAGAAGACTATGAGTGCAAACCTTAGGATGTGATTTTCTGAATAATTGTTCTTTGTAGGATTTGGTTAAATTATTTGAAATGAAGAAGATCTAGTTTCAGTGTGAGCTCAATAATGTTAATTGGTTAACTTCATTGTGAATCTTGAGTTTTAGATAGGTAGTATTATTTTCAATATCACTTCTGTTTTTAGTGATATTGTATCAAGAAACAACATATTCAAGAGCCATGGCTGACAGTGCCACATATACTTAGGGATAAACATCAAAATGCAATATAGTAGATATAACTTTAGATATTCAGAATCAAAATTTATTTGCAAGCTGACTTGATAAAATAAATGAACCAATATAATTGGTAGAAATGCTATCCTGAAGTAATTATATACATGAAGACAATTTGACTAATGAATGAAGATACATTATATACTAGTTAATGCTAACTAGTCTCAGTACTTTTTTTTAGCCATCTGTTACCTTCCAATAGCCCCTCATTCCCACATTCTATTTTCCCCCAATATGCTTTAGATCCTGGTATTTGGAAAACAATCAGCTAACCTTGACATTTCTTTTTACCTTCACATGCCACTAGCTTGGTAGTTCAAAAAAAATTTAGTTCTTGATAAATTGCCTTGAAGTTTACCTTGTGCTGGAAAGCCTTATGATAACTCCAAAGACTTTCTCATGGTATAATACATGTTGTTTAGGATTGTGTTTCTTAGTTACTGAAGATAATAAATATTAAAATGGATGTTTTCCTCAGAAAATTTTCATGTTTTCCTTTAAGGTAACATACTTGTAAGAATTGTTTAATAAAATACTCAGGAAATTCTAAAGGTTTCTCCCAATACCTAAACATTTCTGAACATCAGTATTGCAGTTGTGGAAGAGCAGAAGGAGGATACATTTGTTTGTGTTGCTCCCCAAAATTCCACCTTGCATTTGCATCACAAACGTCCCTCAATTGAGGCAGTTTTATTTGTTAGAACATTAAGCCTGTGTATTATAATAGAGTGGGCTCAATATTTTACTATAAAGCATTTAATAAACTTCTGTTATTAATAGAAGTTTGTGTTCTTCACACCTTTGCTATTGCTTTTTAAATAAAATGTACATTTCTGCTTAAAGTACTATTTTTCACACTACTGAGGACACTTGATACCCTAGTACATGTACTGAGTATCTCGGCTTTTAAATTTTGCTTCTATTCGGTTAAAGAGCTAGGTCTATCCACGTATATAATTAGACTGTTTTTAAGTTTTGTTATCTTGGGATTGTTTTCACTTAAAGTTTCATTGACTCTCAGGAAAAAAACCAAATACAGCATCTAGCAAATGTCAGCGGCACTCAGATTTGAAAACAGTGGCTCTCAACACCCCTGATGTGACAGATGACTGAAGCCATATAATTTGTTCAGTTCATCCCTGAAAGAGCTCTAGAAATTTGAAGAGGATTAAACAGCATGGGTCTTAGTTGATCCAAATAAAGGAATTGGGGGCTTAAAGTAGTGGTTCCTGCTCAATCTTCTCTTCATCAAAAAGCCTGAGTTTTTTACTTATCAAGCAAATCAACTTTGATAAATTATAAATATTTTTCTCATTTTCAGTTAATCAGAGACATAGATTACTAATTAAGGTTTCAGATTCATATGAGATAGCTGGTGTCACCACATTGATACAATTCTACCTAAAAACAATGAAACCTGGAATTCTAGTTAGACCATATTTTGTGTATTTCCTTTAGGCTTTTAAGAATATTGAAAATTATTTTTAAAATACACCTGCATATTAGATTAGAACTGTACTCTAGATGCTTTGTTTAATCTTAATCACCTTAATTGCCTCTTTAAATCTCCAAATATGGTTATTCTGAGGGGCAGGGGTTTGGGACTTCAGCATATGAATTTCAGGGGGACACAATTCAGCCTGTAACATGGGGTGTGGAGCGGTGAGTAAGGGTTCTTAGTCTAAAGTAGGTGAGAATGTGCAATATGCCCTTAATGACATTGCCACCCTGGCTATGTAGCCTTGAGTCAATCACTTAACCCCTCAATTTCAATTACTTTCTTAATGTCAAGGCTTTGAATTCCTCACCTGTGAAGTGAGATGAGTAAGAAAAGAAACTATCAAGTTCTTTCTAACTCTAAAGGTCCAGGGTTCTTGATGCCCTCCGATGAAGATCCACTACCTGTCCCTGTCTCTTTGTAGCAGATTACTTCTCAAAGGATGAGGGTAGGACTTGCAGAAGAGCAGAGCGGTGGGAGGCATGGATGTTGGAACCAGAAGACCCGGCATCTATCAGTTTATGAAGCTTTCAGGCTTAAATACATGTTTCTATCTGTATAATCTTCAAAGAAACAATGGCAATATAAGTAAAAAGAAAAACGTTATTTAGCACCCGTTTGTATCAAGAGCTACTATAGTAGCTCTTACTACTCTTTAGACAATTTACTAAAGACAAATTTTGAGTTACTTGTTTAGCAGTTCAAATTTAGCATTTATTTATTCATTCATTCATTTTTGAGACAGATTTTTGCTCTTGTCTCCCAGGCTGGAGTACAATGGTGCAATCTGAGCTCACTGCAACCTCCTCTTCCCAGGTTCAAACAATTCTCCTGCCTCAGCCTCCCACGTAGCTGGGATTACAGGAGCCCACCACCATGCCAAGCTAATTTTTTGTATTTTTAGTAGAGATGTGCTTTCACCGTGTTGACCAGGCTGGTCTCGAACTCCTGAGCTCAGGTGATCCACCTGCCTTGGCCTCCCAAAGTGCTGGGATTACAGGCAGGCATGAGTCACTGCGCCCGGCCCCACATTTAGCTCTTAAATTCACCACAGATAACTAAAAGAAGTAAAATATAGCATAAAAAAGAAAAAGACCCATCAGTTTATCAATAATTTTCCTATAACATTTTAAATATTACAGTGGTGGCCTACCACTGACATAGATCCACCTACTGTGGTGTTCAGGTTGTTCAGAGATCTTAATCACTTATTCTCTAAGTAGGAACTGTGAAAGTGGTACTTTGGTTATCCTGTCTCTTACTTTCAGCAAATTACTCTGTCACCCTTCCCTGACCCTATATGTAATCCCGTTTTAGACCTTATATCAAGGTTTTAATGTGTATAACCTTGATGTTGGATTATTGAAGGACTTTGTCTTTAATGTCCCATTTGATGATTAAAGTCCTTTGTGAGGTGTTTTCACATGGAAGTAATTCATTGATTTCTCTGTATATACTGTTTTTCCCAGGATGATGGCATAAGAGAAAAAAGGCCCACTTCATTGAAGTGCCTTTTACTTAATAGTGGATGCTGTCTTAAGATAACAGGTTAGTTTTCTATGGCTGGTATAATAAAATATCACAAACTGGGTGGTTTAAGCAATAAAATTTCTCGTAGTTCTGGAGACTGCAAGTCTAGGCATAAGGTGCTGGTTGGTTTGATTTCTCTTGAGGCTCCTCTCCTTGGCTCACCAATGTGTTCTCACATGGTTTTGTGCATCTCTGGTGTCTGTGTATCCAAATTTCCTGTTCGTATTAGGATACCAGTAAGATTGCATTAGGGCCCATCATGACAGCCTTATTTTAACTTAATATCCTCATTAAAGGCCCTATCTCCGAATACAGTCACATTCTTAAGTACTGGGGGTTAGTTCAACATAGCAATTGGAGATGGGGGAACACTTCAGTTCATAACAGATAATAATTTTAAAATAACACCTGCCCAAGAACAGGGCTCATTAAAGTGACTAAATGAAGTAAATCCATCCTCATATATCAGCAGATCAATTCCTCTTCTTGAGGTACATTTTACATAAACTAATTTATGTTTATATTTCCTCTCTTACTGTCAGTGTATGATAAGACAAAGGAAGTAACAAAGAGGATATAAGAAACCTCAGACAGGCACAGTGGCTCACACCTGTAATCCCAGCACTTTGGGACCCAAGGCGGGAGGATCACTTGAGGACAGGAGTTCAAGACCAGCCTGGCCAACATAGTGAAACCCTGTCTACACTAAAAATACAAAAACTAGCCGGACATGCTTGCTTGAACTCAGGGGGTGGAGGTTGCAGTGAGCCAAGATCATGTCGCTACACTCCAGCCTGGGTGACAGAGTGAGACTCTGTCTCAAAAAAAAAAA
>NW_012105942.1:578013-618264 GCF_000951045.1 Mandrillus leucophaeus
AAAGAAAGAAAGAAACCTCTACACACAGTATCTTGTTATTCTCACATTCAAGGTGGTTTTCAGCAAACTGGGCAGAATCTGCAGCTTGGGCTATTTCCTTATTGCCATCCTTTATCCTTTGTTGATTCGTTGGTTACTTTATTACAAAAATAACAGAGAAAAATTACTTCCATTTCAGTCTTCTCCCTTATTAATTCACAGTTTAAAAGTTTGAGACTTACAATAATTGTTTAGTTCTTTCTCATTACCAAATAATATATAGTCTGTCCTCCAGAAGCATGTGTATGCTACAAATTAAGTGTAGAGATATATGTACATTTCAGTTGTTTGTAATGTAGACAAGGCCACAGTATTTATAGTACAAAAGATGGAATAATTTGCTAACAGAAACATAAACACCTTGAATTTTGAAGAAACAGGACGTGAGAGCCGACACCCAGGGCAACACCGAAGCTAGCAGAGTCAAGACCGGAATTCGGGACTGTTGATTCCTAGTATTTGCATCAATTAGAATCAAATCAAGTTTTTTAAAACACATATGTGCAGAATCTGGTGATTAGATTTTCGGTTTCTCACGGCTGGTAAAGAGAGAAGCACCTATAATTTCTGGAGGAAAGCATAGTGTTGAAATGTCCAACACATCTTGTTGGATTGAGGGTACGGTGGTATACTTGGGACCTGTATTGCAGACAGCACCAAGCTTAGAATGGGAACTTTTAGTATTTAACTTTGATTTTCCACGTTTTAAAGTATTAACTATCTAACACTGCTATGAAAATTATGCCATTAAGCCCTTTCAAATCATTATATTGTCTTTCAGCAAGATACACGGAACTAAAATAAGATGTTTGCATCCATATTCAATAAACCACATGTACAAGAACGAAGGCAAAAAGACAAGGGGAAAGGAAGGAAGGAGTGTGGTATTTGGGAGATAAGAGAGGAGGAGAGAATGCCATATGTTTTCCTACTTATTAAAAACACATGCATAGGAAAGGCATTCCATTTACACTAAATTTTGGAATAAAACCAAGCTTATAATTTTTAATCACTGAGGCAGTGAGAAAATATTCTTAGTTGATTTTAAAATACATTTTAGTAGGCATTAACAGTGCTTATTATCTAGCTCATTTGAGTCAGTCACCCTAAGGGTTAGTGAATTAATCATTCATTTGAAGTCATCAGCTAATGAGTCATGAATAGCTCCAAGCTGTTAAGAAATTATTATTTTAAAAAATAAAATCACTTTTTTCTGTACTCAGATATTTTCTGTGTTCATTAGGTATGTATTTTTCCCTAAAACATTTCCAAATTCCAAGTGTGTTACCTTGTGTTATCGTTTACAATGTTAATAACCTGAAAAGTCAAATTAACTTTCCAGCCAGTTAGTTGAACAGTTAAGGAATTATCTTTCAAAGACTCTTGCATTTTATGAGTTTGTTATTAATGCCTATTACTGTTTCAAGACCTGAAGAGGTTCAAATAAAATACATATGAGCAAAAAATATGAAGCACATTTAGAATCTGGATCGAACTGAATATAGGATATAATTATTCCTTACTCTGTAACATGCTTACTATACTTTAAGTGATAGGAAAATTTCTCTTCTGAAGTAATGTAAGTGAAATATATTCTCTTTGGCATGTGAATACCACATTCTGTTTTATATTGGTTACCAAGGTGTTTAGCAACTTACAAAGTACATTTAATATTAAGCCAGTCTTTTCTTACCCAGATTTCTTCTGGCAATGATATATACTAAGAAATTCTGACACAAAATTATTGGATGTTTATGAAATTCCACCGAAAGGGTCTAGTTCTAAAAATATGGCCTGCTCTCAAATATTTAAATACTTAGTATTTAATCTGTGATTCATTCAGGCCCTTCTCTTTCAACCTTTTATTTATTTACTTACTTTTGTTAACTCAATTTTATGGCTGTGTTCTCTGGTTGGTAGGTTAAAAGAGAGGTAAAATTGAGTGTTGACCATTTTACAAGGTAATGGTGACACCGGCCATGGGCTTACAATGGAAGAAAAGAGAGAAAATGTGAAAAGCCAATGGGCTGAGGAAGTAGAACTAAGTATATCTTTTATAGGTGCTGTTTTCAGTCACCCACTTCTATTGCCATAGTCAATCAAGAGTTGGCTCATTGGTCAAAGATTACTGTCAATCCAGATATGTCCCTGAATTATTTGTATATCAAAAAGTCCAGAAAATTCTGAAATTAATTTTAACATATCAGGGGCTTACACAGTGCTGCTACATATTGGGTTCCCAATGAATGTTTGTGGAACTAATTTACTTTTTAGTTCACTATGGAAAATACAAGGAATAATCAGTTTCATTGTCCTATACTTAGGGGTTAGTTTGCCAAAGACTCTATGTCAGGAAACAGAAAACATATGTGACTGGTTATAAAATTTTATGTTTTACGGTGATAGAAGGCGGTGACTGGGTTATAAACCAATTGCAGGGAGTTAGAGGAGGCATGAATACAATAGTACTCTGGTTCATTTGAACCTAGAATGAATAAGGAAGGTAATTTCAGTGGATGGGTATGTCTTTTCAAATTTGTAGAAAATATAAAAGCTAATTCTGAAATGCGAAAGGAATTCAATACTTGTAAAACTGGCCAAAGGCCTTTTTGACACATTAACTTTGTATTATCTTTTTGTCACATATATTTGCAATTTAACCTTAAGGCCCAACCCCTATTTGAAATAAAGGAACTATCTCCATTTTATCAATGAAACAATTACTCAGGTATACATAATATTTCAATTTCATGATTTTATAAGTCAAAAGGGTCATTTTCAGTTAGTTTCATGAGAATTACAGATTACGTTTCATTTTCCAAGGTCCTGTCATTGGTATAGCACATTTTTCCCATTCTCTGGTCTCCCAGGAATTCCAACATTACCTGTGCATGCAAATTAGCTTCATTTCCTAGATGTAAACCTGAAAATAGAAACCTACTCTTAATGAAATTTTATACATTTACACGTTCTGGTAACAGCAGATACCAGAAGAGTAGGAAAATCAATTTCAGATGCAAATATCCCCTCTTTCAAATAGAGTAGAAACTATATTTTGACATTATTAATTTTATTAAACAGGTACAGAACAGATTTTTTAAGACTTTCAAGGGCCTTATGCACACTCACGTGACTTCTATGTATGGCATTGGGAACCAACTATAAGACCTGTACTATCCTTGACATCCTGAAGGAATATTAAAAAGAAAGCGATGCTCTCTGGATGGAGCAACTTGAGGTAGACCTTGAGGATTTGTATGAACGAAGGAAGTATTTCAAGGACAATCTTACAGAGGGTAATAGCAGGCAAGGTTAAGGCCTAGCATTGGGAAGAAGTAAAGCCTTTTGCAGGACACATGGCCTGCCTGGAGTATTGACTTTAAATTGGAGAGGAAAAGGGGATAAGTTTGAAAAGGTACTTGGAGTTCAGATTAGTAAAAAATTTAAAAGCCAGGCCAAGTAACTAGGTTTTGTGGTACTGGTAAGACTTTCTAAGCATGAGAGAAATATATTAGGAGAGGTTCTCAAGAATATAAATTTGGTCATGATCTGAAGAGTGGTTTGGAAAATACTGGAAGGAAAGAGAAAAATAAAGTGTAGTTGGGACACGGATCAAAGTAGTAGCAAGAAAAATGGGAACATTTTCGATTCTCAGATTCTCAGTCATCTCAGTAAACTAGCTACCTTTCTTTGTGTTCTCTCTCAATCTTGATTTCCAGGATGCCACACCCTCCCAGATTTTCCTACTTTGCTAATCCCTTCTTCCCAGTCTCCATGGCTGTTTTTTCCCTGTCTCCACCAGCACTTAACATTGGAGTGCTCTAGAGCTCAGTCTTTGTTTCTTTTCTGAATCTACCCTAATTCATTGCTGATCTAACGGCTTTAAAAAATATTTAATGCCCACAACTGCCAAACTCTCCTTTATGTCAGTCTCTTGTTTTTTCTACTTGGATGTCTGATAGACAAATGAAATTTGTCATAGCAAAAACTGGACTCTCTACTTTTCCTTCTAAATTTAGTCCATTTTATAGTTTTTCCCTTCTCAGTGATGACATCATCCCATCATTCAAATTGTTTAGCTCATGATATCATTCCATCATTCAAATCGTTTAGCTCAAAACCCTTTGCATCATCATTGACTAGATTTTATTTCATGCCCCACATCCAATCTTTCCATTAACTGTTTCCTACCTATTTAGTCTCTCAACAATGTGCAGGTTTTTCCTCTTGATTTGACACAGCAAGCTATTCACCTTTGCTTTAAAAACTTTAATTATTATCCATATACTTAAAATTATTTGCATAATTTCTCTGGTTATGGAAATAATGTATGGTCACTATATTAAAACACATTCAAATAAAATGCAACTGTATGACTTAGAAAATGAAATGTCCCCCACAATCCCACCCTCAGATAGACACTGTCACAATCACTTTTTGAGAACCCATTATACATTAGGCATTGTGTAAGATGTTGTGAAAACAAAGCCAAATAAGACATTACCCCATCCCTCAAGGAGCTTACAAGACTTAAATAACCAAATCATCTACTAGTACAAGGATATGGCCACGTGCTATGACCTTTAGCTCACTCCCCGCCCTGGACACTAACCACTCCCTCTGCCCTGGATTATCCTCCTGCCTTGGGGCTTGTGCTGGCCTCATGGATGCAGAGAACCCCCTGCTGACAGCATGAGGGATGAGGAAAAGGAAACAAAGAATTCAGAATAAAGAGGCTGGATAAGGCCAGGAAGACCAAAGGCAAACAATTTTGAAAAGACTGTTTCTGAGATGATCCAGAAACTCAACAATTATTAAGTCATGTCACCTGTAAATGAATGGCTTTGAGTATTTTCTGGAGTTTTTGCCTTCTCAGTGAAAGATCTTCTGAGAACTAAAATCATTATTTGAAAAAAAAAAAAAAAAAGAAAAGAAAAGAAAGAAAAGGTCCCTTCAGCTAAAACAATCTTCTCATAACTTGAGAAGCAAGGTAGCATATATTCTTAGCTACACTTTGAAAAAGCACCCAGGCCAGGAGGTGTACTTGACCCAGCCTGGAGGAGGCCCTAGGGGAATTTTTACTATATGTGTGTTTGCTCTACAGCCTTCACTACTCTCCCCTTCCTATCTCTGTCATGAGAGCAACCTTCTTCATCACCTAAGCTCCCAAGAGAAAAAGATCTAAAATGACCATTGATGCTTGTTAATGAATTGCTTCCATTTTGATTTGGAGACTTTTATCTCTAACCATGAAATGAATATATTTGTTCTTCAGTAACTTCATGTTACTTGTTCTTTAGTAACTTATGCTTTGCAAACATACACAAAATCTCTTATACTTGCCAGATCTTTGAAAGCACCAATTCTTGTCTTCAGTACTATTTCTAATATTATTATATTCTACTATTAGCAAAGTCTTCACTGAGATTCTTTTTTTTTAAGTGGAGGTCTCACCCCACTATACACTGAATTATTTTGGAACTAATCCAAGATATTCTTTTTCATCTGTAAATATCTCAGTATCCCCAAAGGAGTCTCCTCTCATTGTAATTGAGTCACAGTACTATTGTCCCACACAAAAACAATTAACATTATTTTTTATTATCAAACACTTGGTATTAAAATTTCCCCAGTAGTTTTATAATTCTATTTCTGTTGGTTTCTTTTTATCAGGATGCAAATAAGGTCCACACACATCATAGTTGGTTAACTATATCTCTTGAAGTTATATCTTAGTTTTTTCCTCGTCTTTAATTTTCTTTGTTAAAGAAACCAGGCCAATTTGTCCTGAGTCATTTTCCATTTTCTGGATTTAGCTAATTTAACCCTTGTTTGACCAAGTTTCTCTGTCCCCATATTCTGCATATGGGTCATTTGAGCAGGTAGGTTTTTTGGCAAGAATATATGGTATTGTGTACTTCTTATTGGATCTCCTTAGGAAGCATATGATATCCATGGTCTCTTTCTGTGATATCAAGATGAATAGTAAATTGGGTATTGTTGGATTTGAGAAATACTCTTCATCGAATTAAGCCTCCAAGATTTCCATGATTTTCTGTGACAACAGCCAAGTTACTCATCATTACTAATATACCTATAATAGCATTACGTTGTTCAGGAAGAAGTATTGCTAAGTACATTACAGGCATCAAAATAATCATCTTTGACATTATTCAATTTTTAATAATATTTTCATAACGTAACCCTCTTTACCTTAAAAGCATAACTATTTTTATCATTATTTCTCCCTCTGATATTGAGATTTCTAAGAGAAGTATGTGATTGGAAGATTATCCTTGTTAATGATTTTATTGTCTTTTGAAACCAAGACAGCCTAATCTCTAGGCAGCCACACCAGATAACAAATATTTTTTATATTGTCTCTCCATTCCATTAAGAACTCTTTTGTTTAAGCAGTAACAATTTCTTCCTGTCCAATAATAAACTTTTTTGATAATAGCATCATGTATTTGATGGTTTGGCAAAGGTCTCTGAAGCAAGGCAATCTCTGTAAAAGCCACAAACATTTAAAACTTTAAAGACTGTGATCTAGAGTCACAAGATTCTCAAAAGAACAAAAGAAAAGACAACAGAGAAGGAAAGGGGAAAGTGCCTGTAAGTTTACAAAGCGGATTTTCATTATCAAACCTTCTCTACTGCACCCTGAAAAAGACGTTCAAGACCCCTAAAACTGATCTGGTAAAAAGTTGTTTGGCAGTTGAAAACCTATCCGTTTAGTAGGATACTTTTTTCACTCAGAGAACAAATCTTGGTATTAATTCTTACATGATCTGAAAAAGAGACTTTGGCTCTTACGACCTTATAAAAATGTTTGCTGTTCTTCATTTGGTCATGATTAATTCGGCTGGAAATGATGTGATTGCAACCTCCACTGTTAGCCCTACCGGTATTAATCATCTCCAAGGTGATCTCAGTTTCCGTGGCAACTATAATATTTATTTTTCCACTATAGCACTGTCTGGTCTCTGATGGTTGGGATGACAGAGTAATGCTGAAATATTTAGTCTCAATCACAAATTTCTCACATCCCTGATCTTAGAAAACCATCTCGCCACATCCAGGTGTTATTACTAACCTATATTCAGACAATTGCATTACAAAAGTGTTCTGAGCCAACCCTGTTGCTTGATTTCAGGTTACCAGGCTTTGAGTCCAAAGGATTTCCACTGACTAAAGAAGCTCTTGGTATTTGCATCCAAATTTTCATAATAACAACTTTAAACATACATAATGCATCACTATCACATTCATATGGAAATAGACTGAGCAGTTCTAGGTATAACTCCTACAAGAAAAAGAAAATATATGTTAAGTTGAGCTTTATATATTCTTCCAATCAAAGATATCAGTCAAACCCAACTGACATTAAGCTACAATTTCTGAATTTTATTACAATGAATAAAATTCAAGAGTGAATCATAAATGAGGAAAAGTCACTGATCTTTCCTGTCTTCATCAGAAATAATCAAATTATACTAGCTATCAAGATTTTCCTAGAAAGAGTGTCTGGAACAAAGAAATAGAGCAGGTTGCCTTACACTTAGATGGACACAAAGGTGACAGAAAGCTGTTTTTGAAAGATGGCTTAGGGCAAAATTCTGGATTCTTGTCCCCTTGAATGAACACTGTTTCTATTCCTGTCACTATGCTTCAAGTTCCTTTCATCCTGCATGTCTTTTAAGATACCTGCTAAACCCCTTGGACTGATAAACCTTAATGTGCCAGCTCTTCTGGCTTTCAAAAAAAAAAAAATCATGGCATGTAGGCATCTTTCATTCTGCCTATGCTCAAAATTGGCCCTGTCTTTTTCTCTTGCCAAAGATGAGAATGGTACCACAGAACGACACATGGCCCTGTTAGAAACCTATTCTTCTAATCCTGGGTAAAAGAGCAGGGAAAGGTTTGAGTAGGGATAAAAAGGGGGAAGCATAAGAACACTGGGTAAAGTCACCAATGCCAGAATGATCACTTTCTAGGGTTACACAGCTGTGGGCACTGGGACCTCTAGCCTGTCCCTCTAATGAGAGTCCCCATCCTACCCCACCTTCACCAAATTCCCAAGTGTTCATATCTGGCGCTTGTGGTTGTAGAGGATAAGAGGTTCAGGGAGGCTGAGCAAACAGGAGTCTTTACCTACCAGGTGCCCAGAGGATACACTGTAAGAAGATGGAAGAAAAACTTAGCAAAGGGCACAGCTTCAAACAAAGGAATCTCTCAGTTTCCACATATCCAGACTTTTGGATTTTTTCTATTACACTCCTTAATTCAGAGACAGTGAGTATCTCCAGACATGAAAACATGCCCAAATAGAATGAATCCCATCCTGAGTCCCTGCTACTTCCCCCAAAAGTTGAAACGCTACGATTAAGTTCTCCTATTTATTTCTTTTAATGCTTCCAACACCAAGGGAGTGAGGGGCAGCGTTTGGACACAGAAATTAGGTCTGCTTCTCTGTCATGTTTTTATGCTCCTGTCTAGGAAAATCCCCATAGAATCTTAGGCAGATTTCAAAGTCCACTGTCATCATGATAAAAGAAATGACTTGAATAAGACATAAATATAATTAGCTTTGTTCTCTTAAAGGGAGCACTTTATCTTTGAGGTGGCTATTCAGAGAGTGGACACTCCCACGGGAAGCCTTTAAAATAGGCAACATGATGTGATACAGAATCTGGGTTCCTGGTGGTGTCTGCTCTCTACTTGGTGAATGGAAATATGGATTTCCTGATACCGCTTTCAATTTTGTCTTTTTTTCCCCCCAGAAAATGAGTCCTTTGGGGTGTGTGAATCCAAAATATCTGAGAAGGTCTCAATCAATTTACAAAGTTTATTTTGTCAAGGTTAAAGATGCCCCACTGACACGGCCTCAGGGGGTCCTGATGATATGTGCCCAAGGTGGTCTGAGTACAGCTAGCTTTTAGACATTTCAGGGAGACATGAGACATCAATAAATATGTGTAAGATGAAGGGGTGGGGGTGGGTGCCTCCAGTTCATAGGTAGATAAAGAGACAAAAGATTGCACTCTTTTGAGTCCTTGATCAGCCTTACACTAAATACACAATGTAGTTGGGCTCAGTAAACCTGCATTTTTTGCGTAAATAATGGAAGCAATCAGATATCCATTTGTCTCAGGTCAAAAGAGCCACGATGACTTTCTGTCCCTCACCTGCGATGGTAAGCTATCCGTTTGCATCGCCAGGGTGAAATTCAACAGAACTGTTTTAGGGTAAATATTTTGAGGCTCACAAGCAATTTCCTTGTGGGCAAATTGTGAGGGAGGCATGTAGCTTTTTTGTCTTTATAGCTATCTTATTTAGTCATAAAAGAGGAGGCAAGTTTGCCTGACAGAGTTCCCAGCTTGACTTTTCCTTGGCTTAGTGATTTTGAGGTCCCAAGATTTATATTCCTTTCACAGGTAGAAACAAAGGGCAGTCGGCTTTCTTTATTTCCCTTCAACTTTGAGAATTTTTCTTGTTGTGTGGTGGATATTTCTCTGCCCCTAATGTAGGGACAGTTACCACAAAACACTTCACAGTTGTTGAAGTGGAGTGCTTACAAAGTACAGATAGGATGGCCTGGGAATGAAAGCTTCCCTGCTGACTCACCCTCCGCCCCAGTACGGATGCTAAAGTGGCTCACTCAGAGCCAAAAATTCTACCCCAAGTACATTAACCTGAAACAGCAAGGCATCTTGAAGCAACTACATGAAAAACCCTGAATTGCAGCATTGTGGATTTGCAGGTGTCTTACAGGATGATGTTGTCAGAAAGAAAGAAAGGAGAAGCAGCCACAGGACCCTGTCCTCTGACAGCTCTACCAGCAGCCAAGCCTTAGGCCAAGCACTGTCCCTCGTGGGGTAAGTGTGCTGCAGTAGGTGCACGATACATTTTGAAGGCCAGTGATAGCTTGATTTTATGTTCTGACACTTTCTAAGTGACTTGGAGAACTTGAATTTTGGAGACCACAAGCAGGATACCCTGTAATAAAGTGTACTGGCAATTGTAAAAGTCACGTTTCCGGCTGGGCACGGTGGCTCACACCTGTAATCCCGGCACTTTGGGAAGCCAAGGAGGATGGATCACTTGAGGTCAGGAGTTTGAGACCAGCCTGGCCAACATGGTGAAATCCTTTCTCCACTAAAAATACAAAAAATTAGCCAGGCATGGTGGCAGGCGCTTGTAATCCCAGCTACTTGGGGGGCTGAGGCAGGAGAATCGCTTGAACCCAGGAGGCGGAGGTTGCAGTGAGCTGAGATCATGTCACTACACTCCAGTCTGGGTGACAGAGCAAGACTACATCTCAAAAAAAAAAAAAAAAAAGTCACATTGCCGTGACTTTATGTCCCTGTCTTGGGAGACATTGTGTTTTCCAGACCAGGTGAGCAGGGTGAGCAAAACCAAAAGAAGTGAAAGAGCCAACGATGAAAAAAGTCATGACAGCACCGACTAAACCAACACAAGTCAATTCTAATACTAATATACTTAATTGGATATTAAAATTATATTATCTGATCAGAATACAATGTCTTCTTTCTTTCTCTCTCCCTCCCTCCCTTTCTCTTTCTCCCTCCTCCTTTAAACAAAGCAAGCTTGCTGTTTCTTTTCTGAAGACACTCAGCTCTGATAGCCACCTTCCTTGCAGGCCTGACCAATTCTCTCTTTTATAGTGAATGATGGATTCCCCTAGGGTCCCTCAGGGCTCTAGAACCTTGGCCTTCCATGAGGGGATGCAGAGCAGGAAGAATTACTTCGAATGGTCTTCCTCTTGTCGTTATTATTATTATTATTATTATTATTATGAGATGGGATCTGGCTCTGTCACCCAGGCTGGCGTGCATTGGCATGATCTTGACTCACTGCAACCTCCATCGCCTGGGTTCAAGCAATTCTCCTGTCTCAGCCTCGCGAGTAGCTGGGACTACAGGTGCCTGCCACCACACCTGGCTAATTTTTGTATTTTTAGTAGAGATGGGGTTTCACCATGTTGGTCAGGTTGGTCTCAAACTCCTGACCTCAGTTGATCCACCCACCTCGGCTTCCCAAAGTGCTGGGATTACAGGCATGAGTCACTGTGCCCGGCTGTCCCTTTTAAGTGAATGAATTCAGATGAAAGAGAATATCTTAGAGGGAGAGAGGAAGACAGGAAGGGGAGTATGCTGCAGGAGGCAGAGTGTAGAGAAAGAAATTAGGTTGCTATAAACTGGTGAAAGGGCTCCAGCCTATATTTGCACCAGATGGGATAACTGCCCCCTCCTTCCCCAGTCCCTGTGGCACCAGACCCTTGCTCTCCTCCTGCTGGACTCCTGAAGCATGGGCCCTGTGACTCCAGCCACAGTCTTCACCCAGTCTTGAGGAACTCCTTCTTCTCAGTCCCTGCTTCGCTCAGGATTGCTCCACTTCTTCAAGATCATGGTAGGCAGATAATGAGGCTGATATAGTAGGAGCTCAAATTGTGAACTGTATCAAAAGCCATTTTCATATAACAGATTAACAGCTACATTCATGGAAGCCTGTGTGAACCTTTGTCCCCTAGAGGAGGTTTTGCAAGTTGAATTATTTGGAATGTAGGCAGCCCATAGTGGTGTGGTTAGGAACATGGGTTAGAAAGAGAGACCTACATTCAGATCATAGCTTTGCTTCTAAACTTGAGTTTTCCTAACTGCAGTGGCAAATAACAAGAGTGCCTTCTTCCTGGTGCTGTTGAGAGGATTAAATGAGATAATGCCCAGTATACACATAGGAAACGTGTTAGCAGTGTTAGTTGTGGTCATTGAGTCAGCCTTAAGAAAAATGTTAAGGCAGGCTCTGCTAATTTTTAAAGTGTTTTTGTTCTTCTTTCAGTTCTTCTGCTTCTTATTGGACAACTTTAACTCTCTAATTCCTAGGGTTCCGATGCCTATGTACTACATTCCCTATAACCACCACCACCCAGCAGTCCAATAACATCTAAACCCCTTCCCCAAATTAATCAAGCACATAGTACCCACAAATCATACACTCCATTTATCAAATAATGTTAAGACTGAAGTTGCCTCCACAGAAATATCTTGAGGTTGGCTAGTTAAAAATAACTTACTTTATATTCAAAACTCAAAAACCATCTCATCCCTCATCTAAATTTAAATGTCTATTTACGATTCTTCCATGCACTATGCTAGGACTAACCTTAAAACTAAGTTGTAAAGAGTTTTCTCTACCAGTTAATGTTTGTATAATGATGGCTTTCCTTGCCCAAATTTCTGTGAACATCCAATGGTAAGACTTGCAAGCTGCGCTGGCCACCTACAGTAGAAGGGGCGTTCATTGTTGCAGGAAGGAATGTCAGTGCCACGTAGATGGCCACACTTTATTTTGGAAAATACTATATTAAGCAGCTGTGCAAGGGTTACTTATGAATCAACAAGCCGTGTCTTTCAGGACACAGGACACAGAAATAGATTTCTTAAACAAAATCCTACATTTAAAGGAAATTCACTAAAATAGAATTTTCCTTGCAGATGTGATGAACATATATTATTGGACTATCAAAACCAAAGATCCCTGCTTCAAATAGTAGTGAAGACTATGGGTTGCAAACTTCATATATATAAGAATTTCTTCAGACGCTCATCAAAAATACAAATGCTGGGATCCCAGTGATTCTGGGATGGGCCCTAGAACTCTGCATTTTAATGAGTATGCTACGTGTTTCTCTTGCAGGTGATTTGAGAATGGTATTTTGAGAAAAACTATTGTAGACTCATTCTCTATAGCCATAGTTCTCAACTGGGGATGAATTTGCTACCAGGGAACATGTGGCAATGTTTGGAGATAGTTTTGGTTGTCACAACTTAAGGGGAGGAGGATGCTGCTGGCATCTAGTGGGGAGAGGCCAAGGAGGCTGGTAGCCATGCAACAATGCACAGTACTATAATCACCCACAATAAAGAATTATGTGATCAAAAATGTCAGTGGTGCTGAGGTTGAGAAAACCTACCCTATAGCCACAATGACCTAGTTAGACTTTGGTCTATGACTCAGAACATTCTGCTTTTCATCTGCCATTCCCCCATTGGTCAAGCCTGTGAATGGTGCCCGATCACGTTTCCCTAATCCATGCTGGCTTAGTCCCAGGGATTACTACAGAACATTCTGACAACCTTGCTTCAAAGATTTAGGTTGGAAAATGTTGTCTCATTTCTGAGCCTTTGGCGGCAATTATACCACCAGGTTTGAAGGACCGTCGGCTCCTCTGAGGCCACTCCTGAAACATCACTGCATTTGGCAGATCTGCTGATGCTGGAGAGATTTCTCTGTGGATTTCCATTCTGCCTGCAGTTCTAAAACAGTGGAGTTGGAATCAACGTAGATGATAGAAAAGCATGATTAAGCTAGAAAGCTGTGGAGGCTTTGCTGACCAATTCTGTCTCTCCCGTTTCAACTCAACAATTCAACAAACTGTTCTGTGCCAGGCAAAGCTGAAGGCATGGGGAAGGATTCGATATTGGACCAGACAGTCATTTCCTCAAGGAATCCAGCGTTAGCTTCCTTTACCTGTCTTCTCTCTGCTGTGTACTTCTTCTTAACCCCTGCTAACATACCCTTCCTTGTGATTTACTTATATCTGTTGCTTCCTTAGGATCAACAAGGCTAAAAGGACCCAAAGAGACCAATCTAGAAGTCCTAGAAAAGGTAACAAAAAAAGCCCCAATTTATAGGAAAGTTCCACTAACTTACCGTTTGCAAAGTAACAGCCTTCAATGGGGCTACTAAATATCAAATTTCCACACAGGAGAATGATATCAGTTAATGTCTCTAATTTGGAGAATTAAGAGGTTACTCTGCTAGTTTGAGTGTAGTCATAAGACTCTGGTTCTTTAATGCCAAAAGCATTGAATTGTAACATACAGGAGTCAGAGTGAAAACGGTGACCCCTGCCAGCCCCTCCTGTACATTTTATCTATATGCCCATGACCACACAAGTGATCTCGCAGCACTAAGAGGCTAGGTTATGGTCAGGGTAGACAGAAACTCCATGCAGGTTTTCTTGAGGAAGAAAAATTACTCAACGAAACCCCATCCACTCTCCTCTCACCCACACCATGCACTCTTCCCTGCATCCTTTGTAAAAGCAACTGCGAACTTCTGGACTCTGAATTCAGGATAGGAGAAGTAGTAAACAGGAGAGAAGGGGAGAAAGGGACAGGCTGAGAGGGGCATCCAGGGAGCTTCAGTAGTGGGCAGTGTTCATTTTCTTAAAGTGGGTTGTGGCTCTGTTAGTATTTGATGTATTATAATACACTAGCATTTAAATAGATGCTACATATATTCTTTGGAAAATATAAAATATTTCATAGTAATGAAATGAAAAAAAACTTCCCCAGGTTAATTCTTATGGTCAGCCAGATTGCACTTGCAGTGTTGGTTCATTGGTCTGCTCTTTTTCCAACCCCCTACCCCCTGTTACCTATCTCCTGAACTTATACACACACACACACACACACACACACACACACACACACTCTCTCTCTCTCTCTCTCTCTCCCCCTCCCCCTCCAGCTTCCCTCCCTCCCTCTGTTTCTCTCTTTCTCTCTCTTTCCCTCTCCCGCATCTCCACCTGCCACTTCCTCCCACTGCTCCCCTTCCCTTCTGGCTGGGCGTCCCATTTCTGCAAAACCTCCTACTCTTTCCTCCCACAGCCTGGGCATCCGTGAGGAGGAAAGGGCTAGTATGAGCGGACCATCAGGTTAATTCCATACCAAACTTTCACTTTAAGATTGTTCACATGATCCCTAAATCCTCAGACATTTTTATAATGAAGCTTCTTTGAAAGTATTCATTACCTAACTTACTACACCAAGGATTCGAGACTATTCACAAAGGTGCATAGAATATAGAAGGACTAAATAACAGTTGAGAGAATCAGAGCATAGTTCTCACCACTTCGTTCAGTTGTGTTTGTATTAAATTGTCCTGTTATCAACTTAATTAAACTGGAACTATATTTCCTAGAATCCCTGTCCTAGAGGTGCTGCTTTTACTTGACTAGCTCTGGGTAAGGAGTGGGCTAAAGGGAACCCTGTGCAAGAATTGGGAGGCTGAGGTAAGCAGCAGCCTCCTTTTCTGAAGGTTATATGGTCAGAGGTGCCAGCAGGCTCTAGCTTCAACTTACTATCCTTTACTTCCCTTCCAGCCATTCTTCCTGACTTCTGACCCTCTGAGCAGCAGTGGCCCCAAGCCTTTCCTTAGACTCTTGGTTGTGGATCCACAGATTGTTTTCCTGTAGACTTTTCCACCAGCCACTTGGCAACCCACTTCTGGGGCTGGACATATTTGGCTTCTTGAAATGACTAAGGACTCTCGATCATCACTCCCCTATCAGACCATCCATTTCCCAGCAACCTCCTCCGCCCTACAATTGTGAAAGGTTTAATTCCTGTAATAAATCCATTGTCTCATAATTCTTGGTAGTTCAGCTTCCTGGATTGATACCGTCGTAGACAACAGTGTCCAGGACGAAAGAGAGACAGTGCAAGTCTGACATTCTCTTTGAAGCATTGACTGAGAGCACCTTACAGAGCATCTAATCCACAAATTTCTTTTTACAGATGATGAACCTGAAGTGCAGGGACATTCAGCTCAGGTCATTATCAGGATCACACAGCTACGCTGTCAGGTATGGGAATGGGAATTCCTATACCTGTTCCCATACCTGACATTGACTGACTTGAATGGTTTTAAAATTTTGTTTTAAAATAAATAAAATTTTTTTAGGGACTTACTTAAAATTTTATTTTAAAATAAATAAAAATGTTTTAGGGACTTTTTAAAAAGACTTATTTATTTTAAAATAAATAAAATTTTTTAGGGACTTTTTAAAAAGACTTATTTATTTTAAAATAAATAAAATTTTTTTAGGGACTTACTTAAAATTTTATTTTAAAATAAATAAAAATTTTTTAGGGACTTTTTAAAAAGACTTATTTATTTTAAAATAAATAAAATTTTTTAGGGACTTACTGACTTGGATGGTTTTAAAATTTTATTTAACAATAACTATAGCAATGTTTTAAGTTACTTTTAAATCTGTTTACTTTTCAAAAAGTATGTCAAAGCAATAATTAACACTTTGACATTATCTGGAGCCTTATTTTAGAAGATAGACAACTGTTATGATCATTTTGTTTAGTATCTGACAGAAAGCTGGATGGTGTATCAGAGAGGTTCTAAATTTCACTTTCTTTAATGAAAATCAATAATGAAGGTTATTAGAATGAAAGAAAATATGGGCATATAGGAACCTCAAAGTTGATCCTGAGTCTAAAGTTACTATGACAACATTACTACCAAAATTGTATATATTAATTTTGTGGTTCACTAAAGATATTAGCATCTTCAGTATTTAAATACTTAAATATAGAATATTTAAATTTAAATACTTCAGTATTTAAAAATAAACATTAGACTCAAGATGTTCCTATTTATATTTTTAACAAGCAGACATGTAGACCAGGGAGTATATTTTAGCTGTCATTAAGATAGACACACAAATGCTGAAATTTCCTCACTTCTAACTTAGAATTTTTCCCCCTTACAATCATATTTGCATTTATAACAATATATATAGAATGTGTGCTGATTGAAACAGCAGTAATTGCATGAAATTATTTTTTGGGTGTGAAAGGACAGAAAGACTGAGATTGTACAAACTACTGTTTATGTGGTTCCTGGGCAGGGCTCTGGGTAAGATCTGAGCCTGACTGTTCCAGTGCTGGGTCCCGGGATTGGTCCTCAGGCTGTCCTGGGTAGAGTGAAGCACACTGAAACCCACCCCTGTGGTGTCGTTCCCTAACTGCGTCGCCCTGAGTCAATCATGTCACCTGCTGCTCTGAATCGTTGCCTCATCTGTGCAATAAGAGAGGAAATCTGGGTAAGCTCTGAAGTATCCTTCTGTTCTTCAATCCCTTTTTTGTAGTAGTGTCAGACTATAAAATAATGGTATTAATGAAATTGGTTATACTGTGTAGATGTATCCTACTTTTCCCTAACTCATTATAATTCTGACATATTTTCAATTACTATGGCAATCACTAACAAAAAGTAACTTTTAAGGGGAACCTATAATCCAGGCATGATTCACCATCAGAGCTTTTTTTTATAAGGTAAACTGAACCCCATCTCAGATAAGAGAGAGTTTTGTCAGCTCAAGCACCCAAAGTTCCCCATCAAGCATTCCCGGAGCATGGTGATGTGGGTGCTATGTCACAACCGCCTTTTCCTTTGTCTTCCTCTACCTCGAGAATCCAAAATGCTGAAACACTCAGTTCCCCAGACTGTCTTGTTTCTGGAGTGGCACTGTGGCCCAGTTCTGGTCAATGGAATCTAAGCTGAAGTCACTGAGAAGAGCTTTGGGAACATGCTATGGAAGAGACAGGCGAGCTGCCATTCCTCTCCATAAGACATGGACATAAAGCCAAGAGGTACAGCATGCTCTTGATAGCATGAGGCCAAGGCCACACACTAAGGAAGGGGCCCCCCTGATGGGTTTGAGCTTTGGCCATTCTATTCCTTGTAACCAAACACAGTTTTAACTCAGACATATGGACTCTGTAAACAGTGTTCAAACAGGGCTATAACTCACACAGCTTAAAGTAGGGAAAGGGGACAACCACGTTTAGAACACTATGCCTCAGTGTCATTATTCACAACTACAGATTTTATATACATACATAGCAAACACAAGAACAGTTACAAACAGAACTGCAGAATGGATGCCGCTGCTTTGTAGAGAAGGAGCAAAGCCATGGAAAAAGGGAGTGAAAGAGTGAGAAGGATCCTCCTGGGAGAGGTGGGAGAGTAAATCCCTCCTCTTCCTTCCCTTCCATACGAACTGTACCTAAAATAGCAGAACAGTTGGAGAAACATGTGCTTTAAAAATTGTTGGTTAAAAGCAAACACAAGTTTTAAAACTTTGATCACAATAATTCCTCCCAAGCTGGCAGAGCCAAGTTATGCCCAGGGCCAACCTTAGACAATTTTAAAGTAATAACCAGGCAGGCTTGTTTCAGAACCTTCCTTTGGCTATAGGGGACCTTACTCTCTGCAGAGGCCCAAGCCTCGCTACCCTGCCTCCCTCTCTCTCCCCGGTCCCAGCCTTTTCAACCTTTCACTTTTGATACAAGGTCTCTCTCCTATTTCCTTAGTATTACTGTCTGCTTCTCATGCATCCTAGTTCATAAATGAACTCATCAGTATAAAGTAGTGTTCAAGAGTCTAGGTTTTGGAGTTAGACTGATAAGATTTGGCTAATTACTATTCATGTGGTCTTACGCAAATTAACCTTGGCAAAGGAATACGTTTCCTCATTTGGGAAATAGGGATAATAGCAAATACCTTATAGGGCTATAACTGAGATTTAAATATTTGCAAAATATTTAGCACAGACACATAGTAACATTCAGTAAACATTAATAATCGGTGCTGATGACTTGGTGTTATTTCACTCAAGTCATCTGGAGTTTAAAAAGAACTTTCTCAAAATGCCACCTTAACACAAATTAGTTTGGGTGATATTGGGGCCAGGAAGATCTTCCTTGGCCCATCATATGAATTGGTCAATCTATATACATTAGGCATCTTCAATATGCTCAGTGATGCAGTAAGCCCTGGGGCAGAGTGTGGATGTTTGTGTGTGGTATTAGTCCATTTGGCGTTGCTATAAATAAATACTTAAGACTGGATAACTTATAAAGAAAATAGATTTATTTTGGTTCACGGTTCTGTAGACTGTGCAAGAAAGCGTCAGCACCTGCTTTTGG
The DNA here is from genome assembly GCF_000951045.1 of Mandrillus leucophaeus. NCBI lineage: Eukaryota > Metazoa > Chordata > Mammalia > Primates > Cercopithecidae > Mandrillus > Mandrillus leucophaeus. The sequence goes on from NW_012105942.1 coordinate 596,871, forward strand.
TGAGGCCTCAGGGAGCTTACAATCATGGCAGAAGGTGAAGAGGGAGCAGGCAAGTCTCATCTCAAGAGAGGGAGCAAGAGAGAGGAAGGAGGAGGTTCTAGGTTCTTTTTTAAACAACCAGTTATCACAAGAGCAAACAGAGTGATGAGAACTCACTCATCACTGCAGGGAGGGATCTGTCCCCATGACCCAAACACCTTCCAGGAGGCCCCACCTCCAACAGTGGGGCTCACATTTCAACATGAGATTTGGAGGGGACAAATATCCAAGCTATATCATGCATGTGTGGAGAGGGGGTTGTGGTGTGTGTTGGGGGGGGGGCGTGGTGAGGGGACACAGATGAATGAAGAATGGTTTCTCCCTTTAGGATTTCACCTTGCCACAAGCCATCTAGGCTTCTCCTTCCAGGGTCAGCCCACCCAAATAGACCACCTAGTGCCCTGGGTAGAGTTGAGTACTTCCAGGTTTTTTGAGTAGGCTGGGAAATGATACCTTGGGCTTCTGGGAGGCTGCTGGAGGACATAACTGACTGCATTTGGGGACTAGATGGCAGGAATGGAACAGGCCCTGTTTAGCACCAGTCAACTTTATTGTCTACCTACTGTTGGACCACAGAAGGACACTTCAATGCTCTTAGGTAGCCACTTCTTGCAAAAGCAGATACTTTTCTGAAGTCTAGAGTATAATTTGTGTTCTTAGTCTGTGATGCTCTTTCCACTATGAAAGTGATTTTCCTTTATAAAATCCTAAATTTTAGTCAAACAAATTGAACTAGTCATGGGGGTAAGTTGACGTTAGAACTAAAGACTACGAATGGAAAGTAGGACCATTTCCACTGACATCAAACAGGAGTGACAAACAGGTAATTAAGGCTAGCATGTTTCCAATTAAAACTCTAATCACGTCAAGCTTTTCTGACCCAAATAGCAAGCCACAATTCCTACTGCTTAATGAAAGCAAAATTCCTACCAATCGATGCTCCACTCTAATGCTCATTCATTTATGTAAAGGTCAATTGCCACATAATATCCACAGCTGATTGCCACCCACAGGAAAAGTGGTGGGAGGGAAAAAATGCATGTGATGCTAGTTATTCTTGCCCAGCTTTCCAGCTTTTAAAAATACCTGCATCTGTGTGATGACTACACCAGGAGGCCTTGATTGCAGCCTGTTTTTATATAATGGATTGGAGGCAAGTTTGGTTTTTAACAGTTATGCTATGATATTGGCCTATAGCAACAGGACAGTAAGTCCTTTGGTTTGTTGTCCTCATCATCACAGTTAGTCATACATAAAGAGTACATAAACGTATGCAACTCGATTTCTTAAAATGTCTCTCTTGCTCATTGGAAAAGCATTGTCAGATCCGATTCATGTTCCCACCTGACAAATATTCAGTCTTATTTTCAAACACTTATGGAGCAAGATAAGATACCATAACCAAATCAGAAGACAATAAAGATCTTAAAGGAGCTGGCTGCCAAATAATGAAGCAGAATGCTCCCTTCTGTATGCTTACCTAATTTTTATGCTAGAAATTTTACCTGCTCTGTTACTTAGCTGACCATGAACAGAAAAGCAGCACCCCAGAACCCAGTAGAGAATAGCAAAATCTTATAGAACATAATACAAGAAGCCAGTTTCTTTTCATCAGAGAAAAACAAATTTGTTGACAAAGCAAGTTTAGCAATAAGATCACATACTTGTATTTTGAAGCAAATTCTAAACAGAAGAAAATTTATTTGAAAGTGCTCTTCTGAAAAGCAGAAGGGAAGCTCTGTGAATAAATATATTTGTCCTTGCAAACAAGAATGAAGTCATAGTCTGGGATGGAGTGAGCTGATTCGGAGGTTTCTCTGAGATACTACAGTTGCTGGTCTGGTCAGACACATCAAGGGCATGCCACCTGTGGATTCCTAGTCAGCAGATAGTCTGAGTGTTATCCTTTCCACCTGGTTCTTTGTGGACTCTGATTTCCTTTCCTATCCAGAGCCCATTGTCAGGATAACCAGCTGTCACTTTGAGTCCCTGCCCCTCTCTTCCCATCCTCAACCTGTACATGGTTTCACAAAATGGAACATGTAGACCTTTCTTTAACCAAGACTTACTTTTTCTGTTTGATTTTTCTCAGCAGATGCTCTTACACTGTTAACCTCAACAAACCCATTTTGCATAAGGTGTTTATGGTCCTAAATGACTTCACTGGGTTATAACGTACCACCCTCATTCCCACTACCACCAGGTTTATATGTAAAGTGAAAAAGGAGCTTTCTCAAAATAATATCAAAATGTCACCATGTCTTAAAAATAAAGCCCAGGTTATAAATTGTCCTTTGAGCAAGCACCGTCCCTCTGGAGCCCCACCTGTCTCGAGTAAGGCTGCTAGAATGACCACAAAACCCCAAAGCACCCACAGTGAACAGGAGGATTTGGTAGCTGGGATGGTCATAGCCAGTCACTGTTAATATCTTATAGCTGCAGGAGGACTGAGGTTGGGGAGTATGGAATCCAAGGGCACTAATAGCTGTGGGCTGACAAAGACTGCAAATCCCTGCTCTAATTCAGACTCAGGCTCTTTTGGGGCACATTTGCATATGTATAGGTGAACTCAATTTTTCTTTCACGTCACTTTACACATTGTACAAAATTTTAAAAACAGTATTATTGTTGCTCTTTGCTAAAGGCCAGAATGGTCTTTCAAAGATGAAAATCTGATCATGTCACTAAGTGACTCAGAACTCTTCAATGCCTTTCTGTTCTCTTTTAATCAAGGCCACAGTCTTTAAGGCAGCCTAGGAGCCCCTGTCTGGTGGGACCTGGGCTGCCTCCCCTGACTCTATTCTCTCTGCTTCCTCTTCTCTCCCTCTCCTCACTCTGCTCTTGTGAAAACCGTAAAGAAGGCAGGTCTTGCTCAGGGCTGCTACAATAGACATCAAAACTATCACAACAGGGGAGAGAGACGGAGCTCAATTCCAAGTGTACAGTAAGGACAAGTGGGGATTTACAGCCAACCAGCAGAGCAAGGGGGTCAGTGGATGGAAAATTAAAGAGGAGACAGCAAGGGTGTGGAGATTCTTGCCAAAGGCAGGCCAGGGGAAGCAGGTATCAAGGGTGGAGGGTCCTTTCTAAACCGACTTGGCAGGATTCTTGCTGAAACTGGGTTAGACCAGTCAAAGAGAGGAGATGGCCAAGGTCAGAGCCTCGTCAAGAAAAGGACCCAGAAGAGCCTGACTAAAGGGTGGTCAGGGAGACAGTCTTTGTCACTCTCCAGCCTCCACATCAGCTTCTTTCCAGGTCCTCTGCTCCGGTGCCCCTTCATCAGAGGGAACATTCTTCACTGCTTCTGCTCTCACTTTAAATCATTTACCCATAATCACCAATGTATAATTTCAAGGCTTGGCTGGGAAATATGCCATATGATTCAAATAACCTGTTAAACCCATACAAGAGAAAACATTTCAATATTTCCAAATCAATTATCTTAAATGAGGGTTATGTAACAAAAGGACGAAGTAAGGATGTCAAACACCCACTTTAACTTGGTAAGAAGATCATCTATGGTAAAATATTTATGTGCTTAGAATCATCATCCAAAACAGGACTTTTCTGAAGTTTTCAGTTACTGTTAGTTAAGAAGGCTCAGAAATTGAGCCAACCTCAGAAGGAAGGCAAAGTTGGAGACTAAATGGTTGTGCCTCCTCATTACTTAGATCTCAGCCCCCAGGTTCCCTCCTTTTAGAAGCCTTTCTTGACCATGAAGACCCTAGGCCAGGTGTTCCTAGCTAAGGATCACCGGGAAACCATGAGAGTGTGTCCTCTATTAGCAGAGGACAGAAGCTCTTTATTACGAGCTCAGCTCGTTTTCATGTCATCCTCTCCTGGAAGCAGTGTGGGCAGAGCATAAATATAGAAAACACATCGTGAGATTCCTGGAAGCCTGCTTGGGTATTTGTTTAAAAGCCTTAATCAAGTTAATGAAAATTGTGTTATACTACTTTGCGATTTAAAGATAAAGAAGTAAAAATGATGTAGAGAACTCAATTTTTTGATAAGATTAAAATCAAAGTTAAGGTGTTGCTTTGAACTCCTAGTTCTTTACCTAGCTCCTAGCCGTGCCAATATCTGCATTAAACAGTATCTGTGGATGGTTGCTATCGTTTCATAATAATAAAATTAACTGTAAGAGGCAATGTCATGTTTTCTACAGTTTGATGGTATTTTCATCAGCGTTTCATGATATACTCTGGTGTGAGCATGCTTTTCTGATGTGATATCCTTCTAAGCTGCCTGACAAGACAATGCTCACAGTGTTTTTTAGAAACACGAGTGATGTAATTTAGTCTCCAACTTTGTCTTCTGATGTTGGCTCAACTTCTGAGCCTTCTTAGCTAATAATTGTAACTGAAAACTTCAGAGAAGTCCTGTTTTGGGTGATGATCCTAAGCACATACACATTTTACCGTAGATGATTTTTTACTAAGTTGAAGTGGGTGTCTGACATCCTTACTTTGTCCTCTTGTTACATAACCCTCATTTAAGGTGATTGATTTGGAAACATTGAAATGTTTTCTCTTGTGTGAATTTAACAGGTTTATTTGAATCATAAGACATATATCCTATCCAATCCCTGAAATTATACATTGGTGATTACGGTTAAACAATTTGAAGTTCTGAAATGGCTATTTACCTGATTTGCTGAACTGTTGATCAGAGTATCTTGTACATCTCTTTCCATGTGAAAACAATGCAATTCTGTACCCACAGCTATGCCCAGAAATGCCCAGTGTTCACTTAACCAGTACTTTGCTACCCACCAGTACTTTGCTACAGCTTACATTGTCCCCTCTTGGCCACTGTTTCATTTATTGAAGCTCATAAGCTCCATGTCATAAAAAACATGGAGAGCTTTGTTACTATTGATTATCATTATCGAGAAGACATGATCTTAAATTTGTCATAAAGCTAAAATTGTAAAATTTAACAGAGCAGCCAGTTGTGAATATTGCAACCAACAGTTGACAGTCCTGCTCTTGGGGAGCTAATCACAATCATAAAAACAGCTAACATTTATTGAGCACCCACCATGTGCCAAGTACTGTGCTAAGAATTTTATATACATTTTCAGCATCATCTGTTAGGGTTTTAATTATCAGCTGATAAGGAAATTCTCAGTAATCACTACAGTCTTAAAAAGTATAATGAATACTATACTTTGATTTATTGCCTATAATAGTTCATTTCTTTTGAAATCCCAAAATGTTACGAGAGTGTTGGATTTTTTTTTTCCCTTAAAAAAAGGAGCAGGGATGAAGAAGTTTGAGAAACATTGAGGGAATAAAATAAATATAAAAATAATTATAATAAAAAGCAGAAAAATATAATGCCACAAAAGATATATGAGTATAAGTTCTCATCTGGCTCAAGAAGGGGAGAAAGGTGGTCAAAAAAATATTCATGAAAGAGGTCACAGTGGAGAAAAGCTTTGTATGGCTGGTGGCTTTTTTTCTTTTTTTTCTACAGACAACATTTAGCACACCTCAAGGAGGCAGGGCAACTGATGTAGCAGAAACAGCACAATTATGGAGGCAAGAAATGAATGGGGGTTTCAATGAACATGAAGATCTAGTCTGGTTGACAGCTAGAGGAAAGGTAAAGGAGAAAAGAGGAAAAGTTCTGGAAGAGGAGGCTGGGCCAGTGCTCTAAAGGCTCCCCACAGCAGCAGACCAGGAGCTGGGGTTGAGCTTCATAAGCAGGGTCACGATGGCATCACCCCAGCACTTACGGAAACTGCATCCTATTTCGAAGGCGCAGGTTCAGGAGGGGACTGACTTGGAGGAAATCAGCTAGAAGGCTGTTAAGACGGCTCAGGTGAGAGATAATGAGGGCCAGGGCCAGGGTGGTGGTGGTGATAATGAGAAGTAGAGAAAGAACCAGCGGCATGAGGCTGAAACCCGGATCTCTGCAGCATGTCAGCTGCTCTTCAATTAATGGATAAATGACATGGAATGCCCTCCCAAGCTGGGAAATCACCTCATGATTTCATGTTTAATTCAGAAGATCACTTCCCATTTTCAGGGCAAGGTAAAGCTTTTCCTTGTTTACTTTCAATGGAAGCAATAGGAAATTTTCCAAGAGTGACTTTAAAAATAGAAATCGGAATTTGAAAAAAAGACCCCCAATTTTTTAGTTTATGTCTCTGAGGATTAACAAGAGAATGTGCCAAGTGTATAGAGTCCAAGGTTAAATGAATGCTGTGGGCAAAAAAGCCTGTTTTACAATGTGTGTGTGTGACTGTGTGTGGCCTATATAATAGAGAGTTGTGCTATATTTAACTTTCTTAGAAGAGCATAGTTAAGAGGAGACAATTCTTACAAGATTGTCCTTTTATTCAAACATCACAACTGACTTTGAGTCATCAAAATGAACAAAGAAAGAAAATTGAAGTTTCTGACCATGCCTATAACAGAAGGAAAGGCCAGTACCTGCAAAATGATTAATTCACTTTATAATTATGTTTTTAATTAAGTTACACTCAGTTTCTATTCTGATTCTTAAATATGTATTAAATACGTCATGCTTTATAGGCCCAGTTATCAACATTGATAATCTTCTGGTTTGGAAAAGGTTGAATTTGACTACTGCCATTAATTCCTTAGTTCAGAGGAACTCTCTAATGGGTAATAGCAGCAGAATTTTACAGTTGCTTTTACATTTTCTAATTCTCCTACAAGTGGCTCACGCTGTGTAGCTTGTTGCTGAATCTCATTGCCCAGTTTCTGTTTTTCTTTATAAGTGACATCCTGGATACCAGAAAAGAAGAAATGAGGATCCTAAAACTGGGGTGGATGTGGGATATAGAAAGGAAAATGCCTCCATGTTCTTCTATACCAACTTCCTTTTTCCTCCCCTTTAACCTCCATTACCCATACACTTAAGTTGTGAGCAGGCGGACATTATCTGTGAGCAGCAGGAGGCTGAACACAGCAGAACAGAGTTTCATATTATAATTAGATGAAATTTGCATTGAAAAATTTCTGAAACTTCTGATTAAGCATAATCGATCACTAAGGGTTAGCTAGTAATCTGTATGAGATTTACACAAACTAATTTGACAAGATATTTTGTTGTCATATGTTTATTTTCAAATAGCTATAGTTTTTCAGTGGTGTAATGAATCTGCTCGCTTGCTCTTTCTAAACTGTTACCCTGCTACCATGTAAAAAAAGGAAAAGAAAAAAAACAAAACCACCACACACATATCCACACAGGGAGGGAGGCTTGTATTTTCTTCATAATGTCCAGTGAGGCCCTTTGTCCAAAATGGAAGCTCTCATTTCCTGCCCACCATCTCCAAGATCTGCCTGCTTCCCTGAGTCCCATGTCTTTGTACCACCAGCCCACTCTTAGCTTCCTTCAGTCAGAAACGTAGAAATTCAATTTCAGAACACTTTTTCTCTTTTACCCTCAGCATCCAAGTCCCAGAAATTTTACTGTCTAGATACCTCTGGAATTCATAGATTTTTGTTAGTTTCTACCATCACCCTCATAGCTCAAGCTCATCCTATCCTTGACCTATGGTAAGACTTCAGCCTTCTTTCTTTGCAGCCAGAAATTCAACTAAATCACAAACCTGAACTCCCTACTAAGAACCTATTTGATTACTTATAAATTAAAGACACTCTTCCCTAGCATATGAGTCTGCCTATGACCTGGTCCTGCTCTTTCTCTCTGCAGTCTCTGACTCATACCTTAAGCTTTAAAATTACCAAATGGGAGTGGGCTTCATGGTAGATGAATTCTAAATATGTTCCCCCAAGATTCCCATCACCTGGTTATTCAGTCAAATACTAATCTAGATACTGCTGTGGTGGTAGACCCTGCAGATATAATTAAGGTTACTAATCAGCTGTCCTGAAGATACAGAGAGTAGCCTGGGTTATTCAGGTGAGCCCAGTGTAATCGCACAAGGCCTTAAAAGCACAGAACTTTCTTCAGCTGGAGGAAGGTCAGATGAGGTATACAGATTTGAAGACTAAGAAAGACTCAACCTACAGTTGCTGGCTTTGAAGATAAATGGAACCATTAACCAGGGAATGCAGGCTGAGTACTGCCTCATCCAATAGTCCAGAAGGAGCCAGGGACCACAGGCAGAACTGAATTCTGCCAACAACCCAAAGGAGAACTAGAAGCAATGTCTCCTCCAGAGCCTCTAGATAAGAGCCTAGGCTGCCTGATACCTTCATTTCAGCCTTGTGAGACCTGGAGCACAGAAATCAGCCAAGCCCATCAGACTTCTGACTTGAAGAGCTTTAGGATAATAAATTTGTATTAAGATGTTGAGTATGTTCATACAAACTATCTTTTTAATTCTATTCAATGTCCTAAGTTCAACATACATGTTTGAGTCCCTATTACTTGCTGAGTGTTATGCTAGATGCTGCTGCTGTGTGTGTATGTGTGTGTGTGTACATATACACTTAGGCATCACTCAATGACAGGGATATATTCTGAGAAATGCATCATTAGGTGATTTCATCACTGTGCAAACATCATAGAGCATACTTATACAAACCTAGATGGTAAAACCTCCTACACACCTAGACTGTATGGTATAATGTATTGCTGCTAGGCTGCAAATCTGTACAACATGTCACTATACTCTTATAGGGTATTATAACATGATGATAAACATTTGCGTATCTAAACATATCTAACATAGAAAAAGTAAAGATACAGTATAAAAGATAAAAAATGGTACACCTGCATAGGGCAGCTCCATTGTCATCTCGTGGGGCCACCATTGTATATGCAGTTTGTCATTGACAGAAATGTCATTATGTAGTGCATGGCTGTATATATGACCACTAGGTGTGTGTGATCTCATGGTCATATGCACATTTGACCTTACACAATTATGAGAGCTGGTTAAACAGTCTAGGTAAACATATTCTTGCATCTGTGCTGAATCTTGAAGTCAGTAGGGCAAGCAACTGGGAGAAGAAAAATAATGTGTGAAGTGACAGGAACAGAGAAGGTCAACTGGAACTCAGAAGCACAAACTGGAACTCATACCACACTGGAACCCACAATGATTACTCACCACCCTCAGGCCTCCCAGAGGATGATAAGGTGGTTTTTTTTTTTTTTTTTTTTTTAATGGCAAAACTAAACACACATCTGGCTGAGAAGTCCGAGAAGCTGAAGGAAGATCTGGTGGAAGCCGGAGCAGCTCCATGCCCATCGTTGCCCGATGCTAACAAGGTGAACCAGCAGCTGGATAAGCAGCAACATCAACATGGATAAAGCTGCAGCAGCACCTGGTACCTCTGCACCTGCTTTCTGAGCATTAAAGGAATATCATTGCCTCTTCTGCCTTCCAAATCTTGACCAAAATGTCTCTTGTGACCCACACTAACATGAAACTATGGAGGGAATGAAATTTTGGGAGATGTAGTTTCAGCTTAGCGAAGTTGACACAATATAAATTCTCTATATTCCACTGTCAACTTGCCATCGACATTTACCTCCTTTCACCATGTTTAACTTACAAATACGACAAGATCATGCTTCTGCCTAACTGAAAACATAGTGACCCTCCACCCCAACAATACTGAGTCTATTTACCCAATCTTTAGGTGATTTGCATTCCCCTTCTAGCTGACAACAGAGATACGGGGTTAACTACTATTAACACATGTCATGTGGTAGAAGAATAGGACAGGGGAAGAAAAGACACTTTTTACATCAAAATAAATAAGAAATAATCAAGCTATTACAATCTTTGTTTCTATAACTCACCATGTGGTCATAGCTGTAAATGAAACTACCACCTTCCACTACCCATTTCCTATTCCCTTTGTCCTCAGCAAGCACTTCAGATAGTCATGGTTCCTTGCCTGATGGAGTCACCTTAGCCTTCATTCCTGAAGAGTCTGGGCCATTAGTAGTCCTGCCTAAATTGGGTTGATATAGTTTTTTTATTGACTTAGTCCAGAACATAGGAAAAATGAAGAAAAGCCCTATGAGGTATCCTGCCTTCCAGACATGTTCCTCCTTACTCCATTAAGTAACAGCCCCATTTCCTCTTGAAAATCAGGATCGATCTTCCCAGCCACCACTGTAGCTCCCTTCTTTGCCTCACAATTGGCTGGCATGAGTTCTGTAAAGAGGCAGTTGGCAGCCTCAACTTTCAGTTTTGTGAACCCACTGCTGTGTCTCCTGGTGGAAGCATTCCTCACTTGGAATGTAATACATCTAAGATCATCAGAGTCATAAGTCATGTGTACAAGAAGCAAAAATTTCACCAGTTGATTGCTAATGAGAAGTGCTACTCCATTTCTTGCCCTTTGATTCCTAGGTGTGTGAATTCTAGCTATAGGAGAAATAGCCACTACTTATTGGTTCCTGATATAAAGCATATGCCATTTTCTAGAGGACATTATCCAGCCCTTGTGTTGCCATCCATAATTGAGTCTTCAAAAAGTCATCCTAGCATTCCATCAGGCAAGCTGCTTCACAATGATAAAGAATATAATCAATCCCATTAAAGAATATAAACAATCCCATTTAAAAGTAGACAAAAGGCACAAATAGACACTTTTCAGAAGAAGACATGCATGCAGCCAACAAGCATATGGAAAAAATATACCCCAAATTACTAATCATTAGGGAAATGAAAATTAGAAACACAGTGAGATATCATCTCATACCAGTCAGAATGGCTATCATTAAAAAGTCAAAAAAATAACAGATGCTGGAGAGGTTGCAGAGAAAAGGGAATGCTTATACACTGCCAGTGGGAGAATAAATTAGTTGAGTTGTTGTGGAAAGCAGTGTGGTGATTCCTGAAAAAGCTTGAAACAGAATTACCATTCAACCCAGCAATCCCAATATTGGGTATATGCTCAAAGGAATATAAATCATTCTACCATAAAGACACATGCATGAGTATGTTCACTGCAACACTATTCACAATAGTAAAGACATGAATTCAACCTAAATGGCTATCAAAGGTAGATTGGATAATGAAAACGTGGTACATATATACCATGGAACACTACATGGCTATTAAAAGAACAAGATCATGTTCTTTGCAGCAATATGGGTGGAGCTGGAGGCCATTATCCTAAGCAAACTAATGCAGGAACAGAAAACCATATACCATGTATTCTCACTTATAAGTGGGAGCTAAACAATGAGAACACATGGACACATAGAGAGGAATAATAGGCACTGGGGCCTACTTGATGGTGGAGGGCGGGAGGAGGGAGATGATCAGAAAAAACACCGATTGGGTACCATGCTTACCACTGAGGTGACAAAATAATTGATAACTATGCTTATTACCTGGATGACAAAATGCAGCTCCTTAGTATAATCTTTAACCCCCTGCAACATGCAGTTTACTTATATAACAAACCTGCACATGTACCCTTGAACCGAAAATAAAAGTTAAAAAAAAATTCTGTTGAAGAAAAAAGGAAGAATATATCAGTGAATTCCATGAGCTTGAACTCATCACCACGCTTCATTAGCTGTTATCACTAGGAGCAAAGTCATTAATGATGACTCAATCCAGTCACACTGGAGAATCCATTTTGATAACACAAAGCCATTTTCAAGAATCTATTCTTAAAATCCTGTTGTGAAACCACTTCCAGTATCAAAACCACTTCCTGTAGCAGTCAAGGTTCAATCAGAGAAACAGAACCATTGAGATTTATTAAAAGAATTTGACCTTACATATTGTGGGAACTTGTTAAACAGTCTATGTAGCATTATTATCTTTCTATCTAGCATGGGGATTTGAGGCCACTGGAAAGGGAAATTGAATGTGAAGATGGGGAGAGAGAGGAAAACCTGAAACCCACAAGGATGAGCTAGAAACTGTGTTGTTCTCTTACTGGCTCCAAGCCTCCAGTTTTGATGACCTGGGTGTCTTATAGGAGGTACAGATGCATTTGGCCCAGAAATCAGACAAGCTGATGAAGCATCTGGTAGGAGCTAGAGTAGCTGCGTGCCCAGTACTGCCTGCCACGCACCAACGAGGAGAGCCAGAACATAAGTGATAATATGTGAGAGCTGCATCAGTGCTTGGTTCACCGACTACTATGTGTAAAAGGATATAGCTCCTGCTTCTGCCTTCTAAATGTCATGCAAAATATCTCTTGTGACCCATGCTACAGGGAACTATCCAGAGAAGGGAATGGTGGGAAATATAGTTCATTGTCACTAAGTTGGAATAATACAAATCCACCAGAATATGTAACCTTTGTAGGGAATATGACGAACTGAAACAGATCCCACTAATGAGATAGCAGTCTTTCGGATTAGTTTCAGTTTGCTGTGGTATGCTAGTTTCAACTTTTTCTGTCGTAAGTGTTGTGAACACTTTTTCTGTCTTATAGATATTCAATGAAGTATACTGGCTATCCTGATTATTTTTAGAATTGTTGTTGCTACCAGTCAAAACCCACATTAAATAACCCAGTCTCTGCAGTTTATGGTATATTATGTTGAATAGACAGAGAGAGTATGCTGTTTTGAACAGAACATGGAGGTATAATTGGACTGTGGCCAGATGGCTTTCTATCTAAATATAGTTCAATGCAGATAGGATCTGTTTCTTGTTAAAAGTTTTTACATCTGCTCTCTAAACAGACTTTTTTTTCTTTTATTTTCAAAGGGAATGTGTTTGTATACTTACCTTTCCAAATTCACTCTTCCATTGTGAAGACTGAGCATCAGAAAGGGGTAAAAGTGATGCCTACTTGAAGACAATGTTGATTCCTATGTTATAGATATTGCTAGAAGTTGAGGGGGGGATAGTGGGGCATGAAAAAAACATCCTTATTCCTTCCCAGATTCTGACAAAATAGAGAGCGGGCTCACAAACTATCAGCTTCATTACTTGTTAATCACCCCTGGACTTCGAGGCTTCTGTAAACTATGGTGGTCATACAGCTTAGACTAAGCTAATGGGAACTTCTTCCCCTGATTCTTGGGGATTGGCTGTGAACACCAAACATACAGGGCAGCTATTAAGTATATTTGTCTATTCTAACCTCCTGCAAGATAAGCATGCTGGCCTCATGTACCCAGTCATTATTGAAAATCATAATGTATCTGAGTCAGGGTCCCTGTTTTGTCAGAGAACACATATTTGACCTGGCCAAGCTCCTCATTAAGGGTGGTGGTACGAGCCTGTGCTGGTATGTTCTTTGCTGCATAAAACATCTTCCAGGACAGGGAGACAGTGACCAAGAATAGGCCTGTCCATGATGGGGGAACAGATGGGCTTCTGGTAAGAGAGTAGCAGGAAGTTAAAATGAGGGCTTGAAAGAATAAGCAAGTCCTTCATCTGATTTCATGGAGGTTCACAAGGGCAAAAGGGCCTGCCACGCATAAACCATGTACCCTACCCACAAAAAACCTGGGACATTCTGCTTCCTGGGGACAGGAAGTATAAGAGGTCAGAATAGGTCTCCCTGATCTCTGCCCCTTGTAGATAGTGGAACAGAAGTCCTTAGTTATGCGAATGTTAGATGGAAGGAAAAAGGACTAACAGATACGGATTAGTATAGATCTATAGTTACAAACTGCTTTCGTATAAATATCTAGTCAATCCTTGCCATCATTTTGTGAAGAAAACTGTTTTTCCTATGAAAACAGTAAATACATTTTATTCTCCTTTACTAAAAAGAAAGCCAAGGTCCGAGGAGGCTAATGGCTAGCCCAAGGTCACCCTGGTATCATTGTTATTATAAAACCAGGACATAAACTAGACCTTCTGACTGCAATTCACTCTCTTTGTACCAAGAGTGTTTTCAGGAAGGAATCTTGGAGATCATCCTGCCCAAGCTCCAGAAGGCAAACCTCAGGCAATGCTGAATCTTCTATGATTTTTATTAGGACCTGCAATCCCAGGGAAGCAAGAGTGAGGGAAAAGGGAAATTGGACAGGAGAGGAGTGAGAACCAAAGTGTACGTGACTTGAGTCAGCCACTGCTTTCCAGCAAGCTAAGACAGCATTTGAGGGTATACTCTTTGTCAAGCACTGTTATAGGACTTTACATGTAATAACTCTTTTAACCCTTGCAACAACCCTATAAGCTATGTAATTATTCTCATTTTATACAAATAAGGAACTAAGGTGCAGAGAGGTTACACACCTTGCTCATGATCACCCTGCGAACAAGTGCTGGGCTGGAGCTTAAAGACGGCTGTATGATGCTAGACACTGTACACTTAACCCCTCTGCTCCCCTGGCTCTCTAGTACTGGAGCTTTCACACAGATAGTAAGTGGAAGAGGCAGGGACTGGCCCATCCTCGCATGGCAAATCTGAAACATTGATTAGTATGTATATACATTATATGCCACCCAATCCTGAATGAAAACTGCTTTAGGGCAGAAACTGTTCAATTCAAATCTACTGTATGAAATCTACCTGATCACTAGTAGAAGCATACTTAGATACAATAGAATACATACTTTAATAATTTAATAGACTACTTCTATTGTATTAAAGATTGTTTTAAAGTTTTATTTGGGCAGGAGGTGAGGAGCAGAGAGCAAGGGCTGCTTCCATATTTAGGATATTTTCTTTTCAAGTGGCATTCTGATCAAAATTCTTAGATAATCAAAAGAACACTGATTTTCAGGCATCAGCCCACTTATTTCTCCTGGCATAAGTAACAAAATCCTAGAACAAAAAGTAAACAAGACAGAATCAGGGCCATGGACTCCTCTTAGTGACGAGAGGGTAACAGTGCCACACAAAACCCCAAGATCACCTGGTATATTAGAGACATGTTTATGAAGTAATTCAGTCGAGTAGGTATATTTTAATTGACATTAATCACTGTAAAGTCTGTTGTGAAAAGCGTAATCACAAAAGCTAGTTGACAACCAATCCCTAGTCTCCTGGGAACAGATAGCACTCAAAATAGATGGCATTTGTTGTACTGGTGTAACAAAGGCTACAGTGTCTTGCTTACAAGTCTTCTTCAGAGATATAGTGAATCTTCGAAGAATTCAATGTCCTCTAAGAGGAGCTTCAGGGACATTCAGGAATGTCACAAGATAAAAATTGCCTAAGAACTACTAGTTTTTACAGGAAGCATTCTTAGTGTTCAACCATTGATTTACCTTATGTAGGTGACACCAGAGAGGACAGCATGCTTTCCAGAGACGTTTGAAGTATAGTGATTTGCCCAAGTAAAATCCATTTATAAGAACAACTCTGCTTGCATCTCTAAAGCTGTAACTAAGTCAATGTTTTAATTTCCTTGGTTTTGACATTTTAAAAACAGTCGCTCCATCAAAAGCAGGGACTTTAAATATTTAGTGTATTCCCAGTGCAAAGAACAGTCAGGCCAGTAGAAATGTACAAAACTGACTTAAGTCTGGCTGCTCAACACTCAGAGGCAGAAAATAGGAGAAGCGAGATGTGGTGAAAGGAAAACAACTTTATTCAAATGCTAGCAGTTGGGGAATGGCCCGGCTTATGCACTTTAAAGACCATTCCAAATGTTAGGCCGAGGGAAGGGGCTTTCTTCTTCTTCTTTTTTTTTTTTTTTTTTTTGAGATGGAGTCTGGCTCTGTTGCCCAGGCTGGAGTACAGTGGCGCAATCTCCGCACACTGCAAGCTCCGCCTCCTGGGCTCACGCCATTCTCCTGCCTCAGCCTCCCGAGAAGCTGGGATTACAGGCGCCCGCCACCACGCCATTTTTTTTGTTTTTTTGTGTTTTTTTTGGTGGTATTTTTAGTAGAGACGGGGTTTCACAGTGTTAGCCAGGATGGTCTCGATCTCCTAAACTTGTGATCAGCCCCTCTCGGCCTCCCAAAGGGTTGGGATTACAGGCGTGAACCACAGCGCCCGGCCTGCAAAGGGGCTTTCAAAAGGTAGGCGTGGTATGGGAAATATGCAGGAGTAATGCCGGAGGCGGGTCTGCGTATCTTGCTCCAGGGGCTACCTTGAACTATTGTTTACTTGGAGTGCTGGCTGCTGCCATCTCAGTTGCAAGCAGGTTGTAGATTATTCGTCTTGAGGGTAATCTCGAAGTTGGGGAGAATTGCACAGCTGGGCCTCCTTACCTGACTTGTTATAAAATTAGCCCCTGGAGAGAATGGCGGGAACCCGGGAGGCGGAGCTTGCAGTGAGCTGAGATCGCGCCACTACACTCCAGCCTGGGCGACAGTGGGAGAGACTCCATCTCAACAACAAACAAACAAAACAAAATAAAACAAAACAAAAAAAGCCGGGTGCGGTGGCTCACTCCTGTAATCCCAGTACTTTGGGAGGCCGAGGTGGGCGGATCACAACGTCAGGAGGTCTAGACCATCCTGGCCAGTACGGTGAAACCCTGTCTCTACTAAAAGTACAAAAAATTAGCCGGGCATGGTGACAGGCGCCTGTAGTCTCAGCTACTCAGGAGGCTGAGGCAGGAGAATGGCCTGAACCTGGGAGGTAGAGCTTGGAGTGAGCCGAGATCTCGCCACTGCACTCCAGCCTGGGCAACAGAGCGAGACTCCATCTCAAAACAAACAAACAAACAAAATTAGCCCCTGGAATTTCTTTCTATTTTTGAGATGGAGTCTCGCTCTGTCACCCAGCTGGAGTGCTGTGGCGCGATCTCGGCTCACTGCAAGCTCCGCCTCCCGGGTTCCCGCCATTCGCCTGGCTCAGCCTCCCGAGTAGCTGGGACTACAGGCGCCCACAACCGCGCCCGGCTAATTTTTGTATTTTTAGTAGAGACGGGGTTTCACCGTGGTCTCGATACCCTGACCTTGCGATCCGCCCGCCTCGGCCTCCCAAAGTGCTGGGATTACAGGCGTGAGCCACCGGAATTTCTTAACAAGCATGCAGTTAGATAAGTATGTATGGTGCAAGGGAGTGTTTGGTGGGAAAGGGAAAGAAGCAGAGTTGCAAAGTACTTTTTCAGGCTGCTGCATTTTAAGATTAAGAAAGAAGTGTCTACAGTCTGTTTCAAGGTTACATTTTTTTTTTTTTTGGTGAAATGATCTTTAATAATATATTTATATAACACAATGTATCCAAAATGCTATCATTTCAACATGTAATCAATATACAAATATTAATGATGTATTTTATATTCTTATTATACTTTAAGTTCTGGGTTACATATGCAGAACGTGCAGTTTTGTTACATACATGTACACGTGCCATGGTGGTTTGCTGCACCCATCAACCTATCATCTACATTAGATATTTCTCCTAATGCTATCCCTCCCCTAGCCCCCCACCCCAGGACAGGCCCCGGTGTGTGATGTTCCCCTTCCTGTGTCCATGTGTTCTCATTGTTCAACTGCCACTTATGAGTGAGAATACATGGTGTTTAGGTTCTGATCTTGTGATAGTTTGCTGAGAATGATGATTTCCAGCTTCATCCATGTCCCTGCAAAGGACATGAACTCATTCAAGGTTACATCTTAAGACTAGAGAGAAAGGAGGGGAAAAAAGGTTTTAAAATGCATTTTGAAGCTAAAGCTACTCAGTTACATAATGAATGAAGGAATGTGAATAATTCTGAAAGAGCAGCATTTTCACGGACAGTATGGTAATGCTAGTTGCATTATAAGTAATGGCCAAAACTGCAATTCGTTTTGCACCACCCAAATACTTAGCACTGTCCTTTGGAAAGTGAGCTCCAGACCAAGGAACATCACCAACAGCAATATTCACAAGTGAGGATGACAACCTCAGTCTCTCTTAATGGAGGCACTTTGTACTGTAGATCACTCCAGTTCCTTTTGTTTCTGATTTACACTGACCAAGCAATATTTTGAATAGAATTTAGCTTCCCGGGTAACTCTTAAATTTAAGAGACTGTGCTAAATTACCGATTCAAGCCCTCTTGTCTTTCTTGTCAGTTTTATTTCTCATTGTATATTTATAAATTCTAACTCTTTTAATGAATCAGTCTCCTGTGAATTTGATGAGTGTGAATCTCATGTCCATAAATGTCGTACCAATTTTTGATGTGCTGACAAAATGACCTTTTAGCCTTGCAAAGCTGAAGGAAAAAAACACATCGTTTTTGGAGGGAGACAGATCTGAGTTTAATTCTTAACTCTAATGACTTAATGTGTGAGCTTAAGCAGGTGGCAATTTTTCTGAGCTTCAGTTTCATGATTTCCTATTATGCAAATGTGGACAATAAGTGGGGATAAGATGAGATATCACAAGCAAAGTGCCTATAGAGGGCTCGTTGTAAATGCAGTGCATTTTCCTTTCCTCTTTCTCCAAAAAGATAAAAGATCAGATAGACTAGTACTTGCTCACCCAAAAATGATGCTGCCTGCCAGCATGTGAACAGAAGAGCCTGCAGGTATTCCAGATAACATTGCTTCTCTGTCTTCAAACTGGGATGGTCAGGATGTCGTAGCAGAGTTCATATGACTTCAGATGCAAGTTCCTGCTTGATCTCATTGATCTCATTAGATATTGAAGAGTTTCTCACAACCTACAATCAATCCTGTCTGGCTTCTGTCAGTTCTATTCCTACCGGCAGGTGGATCTGGAAATACTCTTTACCGTAACCCTATTTTAGACCCTAGGATACTGAATGCTTCACTATCCAAGTTTACTATTGTATTGAAGCCTGGCCCCTGGGTGGCACCTGCTTATTCGTGACCCTCATCCTACCCATTTCTCGCTGATTACTTTTGTCCACCATGAGGTCCCAGACCACCTTAAAGGTGGTCCCAGAACAATATTTCTGACTATGTGAACAAATATATTTCACTTTAATTTTTGATATATTTAGTGGGCCAAAAAGTCTTATTTTTATGATACAGCAACTTTGCTTTTTAAGATTTGAGTAGGAGAGAAAACAGATGGTTTGTATATACTGAGACATACAAATATAAAGATTAGCTTTCTTTATGTATTTATTTATTTTTACCCTTTAGCCATGGATATATATTTCTGTGAACTTATTTAGATATAATTAAAATACCTACAGTTTTTAAGGGCAGAATACATCCTTATTCCAAACTATAGAAATATAATGTTGGAGGATTTTCCGGTAATAAGGAAGGATAAAATGGGAGAAAAGTATCAGAGTTCAATTTTCAAAAAATAATTTACCAATATTTTCAGTGCTTCCAAATAGATTAATTTTTCTCCCAATTTTTAAGTTCAAGGGTACATATATAGGAAGTGCAGCTTTACTAGACAGGTAAATGTATGCCCTGGTGGTTTGCTGTATGGAATATCCCATCACTTGGGTATTAAGCCCAGCATCCATTAGCTATTCCTATTGCTCTCCCTCCTTCCACCCCCTACCCTCTGACAGGCCTCAGTGTGTGTTGTTCCTCGCCATGTGTCTACGTGTTCTCATCCTTCAGCTCCCACTTATAAGTGAGAACATGCAGTGTTTCGTTTTCTGTTCCTGTGCTAGTTTGCTGAGGATAATGGCCTCCAGCTCCATCCATGTCCCTGCAAAAGACATGATCTTGTTCCTTCTTATGACTGCATAGTATTCCATGGTGTATATGTACCACATTTTCTTTATCCAGTCTATCATTGATGAGCATTTACGTTGACTCCATGATTGTTTTTGTGAATAGTGCTGCAATGAACATGTATCTTTAAAACAGAATGATTTATATTCCTTTTGGCATATACCCACTAATGGGATTGCTGGGTCCAATGGTTATTCTGCCTCTAGGTCTCTGTGGAATCGCCACACTGTCTTCCACAATGGTTAAACTAATTTACACTACCACTAACAAGGTGAAAGTATTCCTTTTTCTCCTCATCCTCTTCTGCATCAGTTTTTGTTTTCTTTTTGTTTTGTTTTCCTTTACTTTTTAATAATAGCCCTTATAACTGGAGTGAAATGGTGTCTTACTGTGGTTTTGATTTGCATTTCTCTAATGATCAGTGATATTGAGCTTTTTTTCATATGCTTGTTGACTGAATGTATGTCTTCTTTTGAGAAGTGTTTGTTCATGTCATTTGCCCACTTTTTAATGGGGTTATTTTTGTCTCATAAATTTATTTAGGTTCCTTGTAGATGCTAGATATTAGACCTTTGTCAGATAGATAAATTACAAAACATTTCTCCCATCCTGTAGGTTGTCTGTTCACTCTGATGATAGTTTCTTTTGCTGCACAGAAGCACTTTAGTTTAATTAGATACCATTTGTCAATTTTTGCTTTTGTTGCAATTGCTTTTGGCATTTTCATCATGAAATCTTTGCCCGTGCCTATGTCCTAAATAATGTTGCCTAGATTTTCTTCTAGGGTTTTCATAGTTTTAGGTTTTACATTTACGTCACTAGTCCATCTTGTGTTGGTATTTTTTATGTGGTGTAAGGAAGGGATCCAGTTTAAATTTTCTGCTCCAGTTCTTCCAGAACCATTTATTGAAAAGGAAATCCCTTCTCTATTGCTTGTTTTTGCCAGGTTTGTCAAAGATCAAATGGTTGTAGATGTGTGGTCTTATTTCTGGGTTCTCTATTCTGTTCTCTTTGTCTATGTGTCTGTTCTTGTACCAGTAGCATACTGTTTTCTTTACTGTAGTCTCATGGTATAGTTTGAAGTCAGGTAGTGTGATGCCTCCAACTTTGTTCTTTTTGCCTAGGATTGCCTTGGCTATTGGAGCTCTTTTTTGATTCCATATGAATTTTGAAATAGTTTTTTCTAGTTCTGTGAAGGATGTCAATGGTAGTTTAATGGAAATAGCATTGAATCAATACATTGCTTTGAGCGGTATGGCTATTTTCAGGATATTGAGTCTTCCTATCATTGAGCATGGAATGTTTTTTCATTTGTTTGTCTTATCTCTGGTTTCTTTGAGCAGTGTTTTGTAGTTCTCCTTGAAGAGGTCCTTCACTTGCCTTGTTAGCTGTATTCCTAGGTATTTTACTCTTTTTGTGGCAATTGTGAGTGACAGTTCATTCATGAGTTGGCTCTCTGCTTGCCTGTTGATGGTGTATAGAAATGCTAGTGATTTTTGCACATTGATTTTGTATCCTGAGACTTTGCTGAAGTTGCTTATCAGCTTAAGAAGCTTTGGGGCTGAGACGATGGGGTTTTCTAGATACAGGATCATGTCATCTGCAAACAAAGATAGGTTGACTTCCTCTCTTCCTATTTGAATACTCTTTATTTCCTTCTCTTACCTGATTATCCTGGCTAGAATTTCCAATACAATGTTGAATAGGAGTGGTGAGAGAGGGCACCCTTGTCTCGTGCCAGTTTTCAAGGGAAATGCTTCCAGTTTTTGCCCATTCAGTATGATATTGCCTGTGGGTATGTCATATATGGCTTTTATTATTTTGAGGTATATTCCTTCAATACTTAGTTTATTGAGAGTTTGTAGTATGAAGGGATGAATTTTATTGAAGACCTTTTTTTTTTTT